>NC_080632.1:33176476-33476476 GCF_027887145.1 Ammospiza caudacuta | reverse complement strand
TCCTCACATTCTCTAGGGAGAAGGTGTTGTGGAGAAATATCCTTGTACAGTTGAAAAAAAAAAATTGCCCTGCATTTTATGACTCCAAAGATTTTAAATTTCTGATGCAATTTACTTTACTGACCTGTAATACCTATATCAGTATCTAACACTGCCCTTAACAGGCACTTTCTGGAGTTGCTAGCAGCGACCTGCTTTGGAAATAGAAAACTGAAGTAGACTGGTGGGCTGGCCACAGTCAAGAAATGGATTTCGGTCCACCAATGCCAAGAAGGAAAATTAGAAAATGCTTTTAAGGCTTTTTTCCCCTACGTTCTCTCCAGCTCATTTTAATTCTGTTTGTGGAGAAGAACAGTGTCTTATGACATTCAGGGTTAAATTTCCAGCATGTGAGGATTAGTTGCATTCTCTTCCCCATACAAGTAATGAGTTGTTCAGCTCAATGCCTGCATACCGTGCTGAACATTTACCCCTAGGGTCTCAAGTATCAGCAAGGAGGGAGGGAGAGAGCTCCGGAGATCCCAGGACAGGATAATGGAAAATGGCAAATATTGCATCTGATAGAGAGTAAAGCTCAGGACTGAAATGGCAGGGGGATTGCAGCTGAGGATTAAGTCACATTGACAGAGTGGGTATGGAGTAGGCAGAACATACTGTGCCCTGCTCCAGCCACCCTTAAGTTGTGCCCCTCCACTCCTGTTTGTTGGTCAAGGGAAAAAAAACCCCTGATATCATGGTAAACAAACTAGGTGAGTCCAGTTTTCAACACTCATTTACATATGCATTACTCACCAGGGAACCCTCCACGGGCAAAGCAAAACTCTGATTTGCACACTCAGATTTTGCCTTCATATTCTGCATGGGCTCATCACATGCAAATGTATGCATTCAGTTGTGTGCACCAAGGCTGGGAAATCATTCCTCTGGTTTCAAGGAAGAAAAAGACAGAATAATAATCATGCCACCACTACCCTCCCCTGCTCCCTTTCACCCCCCAGCCTATTGTCAACAAATTTCAATTCATCACTGTTGATTTTGCTGAAACCTACTTTGGAATGTTACAGCTTGGATTGATGTTATCCAATGCCATTTATATCAGGGTTTCACTGTGCAATACAGAGTATTCAGGGAAGTCACTGCAGGCTGCTGGTGCCCATGATTGCCTCTGACATGTACAGCTGAAAGGACTCTTATTCAAAGAATGATCTTCTTTTTTAGACTGTATTGAGTTGGGACTGATTTTGATAGCCAGTTTCAGTCAAGAATCATAAAGTTATTGCACATTTAAGACCGTCAGTATGAGAATCATTCTCTGTCTCTCTCTCCCTCCCCCTCTCACTGTTCTTTCCCCTCCCTTTCTCTCTCTCATCATTTCACAGGACTGCAAGGTTACAGAAAGGTCTAATCAATTGTCAAACTCTCCTTTATCTCTGAGAAGGTGGTAAAAAAATCTAACTGCCCTGCTGTAGGGGGTTCTTCTGACTACACAGCACCCTTTTTCACATACAATGCTACCATGATTAATGTCCTCCCACCTCAGACCTTGTTAAAACCTGTTCTTTAAAGCAGGCTGGTGCACCACAGTGAGAGCAAGAGCAAGGTTGCATAAATCAACGTGTTCTCACAGCCCCCAGGATATCCATTATAGATGCCAGCTGGATGACTGGAAGATAGAGAAAAATGAATATTGTATCCTGTGGCCTTTTGCCTCTAATGACCACTTTTCAACATTTTTGAAGGCATGATTAAATTTTGATAACTGGGGAAGTCACTCTGAGCAGGCTGAAATAGAGATAAATTGACTGAGGGTCTGACATCCCAGTGGAGAGCAGGCAACTAATTAGTGTGTGAATCTCACTCTGAAAGAGATGTAAAAGGGAGGCTAGTTTAATCAGAGGAGCTGCTGAGGTACAGGAATAGTCAGGGATAATAGCGGCCTAGGTAGAAATCACAGGCTCAATGAGCAGCTTTTCCTGTCTGCTTGATTGGCAGCCGCTGACCTAGTGTCCAAAACCTTTGAACTCTTAACAACAGTAACAGCCTTGTCAAGGCAATTTGCTTGCAGCTTTCTGTGACCAGTTATTTCAGCGGTGGACTGGGACACCCTATTTGAAAGGGCACTTTGCTCCTCTGCTGTAGTGGAAGCTGGGCAGAACACTCTCATTATTTTTGATGACTTTACTTTTGAACCCTTTATATTCCCACCCACCCAGGTCCTCTCTTCCCCAATGCACTCCACACAGTGCATACATCCCCTCTCCCTGGGGTCCTTGCTATATGGATGAAGTGTCAGATCAATTTAGTTGTTGATTGCAGCAAGGGAAATGGGGGTAGGGAGAAGGAAAGACCCCCACTGCCTAGTGTAACACTGTGATTTTATTGCAGGAACAGAACTTCCTTGGTGCCTGAACTGGTGGTGGTTTTGGACATACGAAACATTAGGGTATCTGGAATTCCTTTTGCTGCGTTTAGAGGAATTAAAGACAACATATTTAATCCCTTTAATGAGCTGCTTAATGAGTTCAGATAGAACTTTCTTTTGCTGGAAATGAAGGATAGTATGCCTGTGCAAGAGACGACTTAATAAATTTTCTTTCCTGGAATGCTTCCTATTT
This sequence comes from Ammospiza caudacuta, assembly GCF_027887145.1. Lineage (NCBI taxonomy): Eukaryota > Metazoa > Chordata > Aves > Passeriformes > Passerellidae > Ammospiza > Ammospiza caudacuta. The sequence continues at coordinate 33,473,861 of NC_080632.1, read as the reverse complement.
ACCCACCATATACATGTAGAATTTGTTTGTGGTAGGAACAGTGTTCTGAACCAAACTGGAGTTTAGAGGAGTAAAAATAATCCCCTGAAGCTGCATTAGCTTGTAGAAGTAGATTTCTTTCTCTTTTTTTCTCCCTGTAGGGGAGGAGGATAGCTGAAGAGAGAGTAACATTATCGATAGAGCAGAGAGCTTGCTGTCTTCTTCCATTTGGTAGTGTGAATTAGTGTTGCTCTGAGTTATTTTTTTTTGCCTGGGGCACACTAGTTTCTCTTTTTAAACTGATCAGTCCCCCTGGGTCTTGTATTATGCCAAGGACCAGGAGACCTGATGTGACTGGGTTTTGATGTGACAGCCTACCTTTCTGCAAAGCCTTCAGCTAGGATTTTCAAGAACCGCAATTTTTCACACAAAAATGAGGGCCAGCTCTAACTTGGTCTATGTAATTAGGCATTTGCTGCATATTAACGCTTTATTAGTAGGTGGTTTATTCTAGTGGTAGCTTGGGTCATGGCTACATGAATAAGGTAAGCTCAGCTCCCAGTTGATAACGTGCAGGCTACTTCGTGACCCATGCTCTTACCTGCAGTACATGGCTGGAACTGCCTTTATGCTCACACGTCTCTCCACTAAGCCGCGTACCAATTGCCAAGGCAGGACACATCTAGGCCCTTCAAGGCTGTGATGGTATCTGACTTCCTCTGTCATTACTATCACTACAAATATAAAAAAAAATGGGGAAAACAGGTGTTTTGTCTAAGCCCATGCATAAGGTCAGGTGCAAGGCGAATGGTTCTGGTGTGTTAGCTGCCATTCCTAATGACTTTAGAAATATCAAAAAGAAATAATTGAATGGAATCTTCAATTTGCTAGCTAAACTGAGAGGAAAAAATTTGGCAATTGTTCTGGTTAGATATGAGGTTTGAGATAAAAGCCTGATGATTCCTTTTTGATCTGCTGTAAAAGAGTAACTTAAACAAGTCTATGGGACCCAATGAGATGCACCTCAGAGTCCCGAGGGAATTTGCTGATGTAGCTCCCAAGCCACTCTCCAAGACATTTGAAAAGTCGTGGCAGTTGGTTGAAGTCCTAGTGACTGGAAAAAGGAAAACATGAAAAGAGAAAGGAGGACCCTGAGGACTGTCAGGTTCACTGCTGTGCATGGGAAGGTCATGAAACCGATCATCCCAGAAGCTATGTTAAAGCACATGGAGGACAGGGGGGTGATTCAGGACAGCCAGCACAAAGACAAGTCCTGCCTGACCAACCTGGTGACCTTCTACAATGAAGTGACTTCATCAGTGTACAAAGGAAGGGCTACAGGTATCATTTGTCTGGACTTCTGTAAAGCCTTTGACATAGATTCCACAATATACTTCTCACTAAATTGGAGACAGATGGATTTGATGGATAAGAAGGTAGTTAGACAGTCACATCTAGAGGGTAGGGGTCAATGTCTCAGGGGTCATATCAGTCACAATGGTGTCCCTTGGGGGTGCATACTGGGACCAGTGTTTTTTATCTTTATTAATGGCATGGACAAAGGGGTCAAGTGCAACCTTAGCAAATTTGCTGATGACACCAAGCTGGATGATGTGATTGACACACTGAAGGACGAGATGCCATCCAGAGAGACCTGAACAAGCTTGAGGTATGGGCCCATGGAAATCTTATGAGATTTAACAAGACCAAGTATGAGGTGCTGCCTCTGCACTGGGGCAATCCTTGGTACCAGCACTGGCTGTTGGATGAACAGATTCTGCTGAGAAGGACTTGGAGGCACTCAAGACTTAGAGGCTGGACATGACCCAGCCATGGGCACTCCCAGCCCAGAGAGCCAAACGTGTCCTGGGCTGCATCCAGAGCAGCGTGGGCAGCAGGGCCAGGGAGGGGATTCTGCCCCTCTGCTCTGCTCTGCTCTGCTGAGAGCCCACCTGCAGGGCTGCATCAGCTCTGGGCTCCCAGCACAGCAAGGACATGGAACTGATGGAGAGAGTCCTGAGGTGGGTCAACAGGATGATTAGAGGGATGGAGCCCCTCTCCTGTGAGAAAAGGCTGAGAGAATTGCGACTGTTCATCCTGAAAAAGAGAAGGGTTTGGGGTGACCTTATTGCCTTCAAATACCTGAAGGGAGCTTACAAGAAAGATGGAGAGAGACTATTTACAAGAGCATGTACTGACAGGACAAGGGGAGATGGCTTCAAACAGAGAGAGAACAGGTTTAGATTATAAAAGAAATTTTTCCTGTGAGGGTGGTGAGGCACTGGAAGAGGTTGTTTGGGAAGTTTTAGGTGCCTCATCCCTGGAAGTTTTAAAGGCCAGTTTGGATGAGGCTCTGAGCCCCGTCCTAGTCTAGTGAAATATGTCCCTGTCCATAGCAGCGGGGATGGAACAAGCTGATCTTCAAGGTCTCTTCCAATACAGGCCAGTCTGCGAGTCTATGATTCTATGACATACACTGCTTTAGTATTGATAGCAGCAGCCACAGCAAGGAAATTTTAAAAAATAATAAATAACCATACCACAATCAGAACAACAATAACTTGTAATGGAAGTTGTTTTTACATCAGTACATTGGCTTCTATGAAACAGAAGAGATGGCATGACATAAATATGGGAATCTTTTACAAATATTGCTCATAATCAAGTCAAGAATTAAAAGATAAGCAGTGCAGCTGAAGCACATTAAACAAAGATTCTTCTGGTTGTATGTCCTTGTGCATATTTCTTATTCAGCGTGCAAATAGACTGAAACAGACATGTACCTGCAGCAACAATGGTTGCAGTTTTAGTGGCAAAGATAATTGCAACTGTTTAAACACCAGTGGAACATTCTACAAAATAAGAGTTTCAGTTAATGAACTTTCTTTTTCTACCAGTTTTCTCTGCATGATTTCTGACTTTGGTGTCAGATTTGTGGCAAAATGGTTCTGAAGGTAAAAGCAATAAACTCAGACACGATAAATTTGTGTAGGCCAGGGAACAGTGATGACTTAATTGCTACTTTAGTGAAAAGGCTGCATCCATTATGTTAAATTATCAAAAATAACACCCACTGTAACTTATCAAAATCTTAACCATTACTCCATTAAAAAAAAAGTATTAACAATTTTAACATTACAATGTTTGGGATAATAAAAGTCAGGAGAGGTAGCATGAAGAACAGTACAGAGGTGGTAGAGATAGGAGCAGGTATTTGTCAGTCTTGCCTGCTCTTACAGCTTTAATTCTGGTGGCTGGAAGACTAAGAACAAAAATATTTGTGTTCATTCCAAAGGAAGGGAAAATGGAGGAATTATCATGACTAGGGATGAGGCTTTCAGAACAGGAACTTCAGTCCTGACTCTCACGTGCTCTTAATAGTTCTGCTTTCTCTTTTTCTGATGCACAACATTTACAACGCAAATGTTAAGGCCCTGTGAAGGCAGGTCTCGTTGCTCAAGCTAGATAACTGCAAACTTAAGCTTTACCAGGGTGTGGGTGATCTCTGCCTGTGTGTTTCTGTCCTTTAGACCTCATCTAGCCAAACCCTGAAAGTAGCAGCCTTTGCTAATACCGTGGTTTTCCAGAAAGCCGTTTATGGGTATCTGGATATTTGAAATACTGCAAATGATCTTTCCACATGGCATTGCAGACACACCGGTGAGTATTGAGAGATTCTTTCCTTCTCGGCAGAGGAGGAAAATCTCACAAGAACCCAATTTTCACTCCTTTTAAACCTCTGCTTTGACTAACTAAAATGGATGAATTGAGAGTGGTAATACCTGCCAGTCGCCCCACTGCCATGACGAGCACAACCTGAGGAATTTACTCTGATTGCTTTTAGGAAAATAGACACAGAAGGTAGGAAACTGAGGCATGCAGAAAATTGCCAAAGACAGAAAGACTTAGGAAATAAAAGGCCAAAGTTGTTAAAGTCAGACATAGCTGTACAAAGAGCCTTAAACTTTGATTTCACCATGTGTATATGTTATCATGCAAATATCTCACAATTGCCTTACTTCATGCTTTAAGAAAGGATAGTGAAATAGAAACAGTAGGAAAAAAGCTATGACAGAGAATGGTATTTCCATCTAGAACTTTCAAAATATTATAAAACAGAATTTTGAAGCAAAGTTTTGCAGTGACTGTATCTCCCTTGCCCAGGTATATGTTGCTAGAGCATAAATATTTACTTACATAAGTGTATAAGTCCATGTGCATTCATGTGGTAGTACACAATTGAAGCAATTAGTTACATATAATAGCAATCCATAAAATGTCTTGAAGTGTCATGAAGTGTCGTGAAAGGCTCATTGCAAGACCTGCCATAATAGCAATTTAATTAAAAATTTGTATTTTTCTTAACCCTGCATTAATAATCTAGTGAAAACATTTCTGAAATTGGGACAAACCATTCTAAACATCAGCAGAAATTAATGTTTTATTAAAATCATAACAATGCCTTTCAAATCCTCAACAGGAAAATTATGAATATTTACAGATATGCTTTCATTATGTACTGTTATTTTGAAGAAAAAAGTTCAGACTTCCTGTGGAGCTTTAAAAATACCATCATACATTCAAATCTAAAATAATTGGGACATATGTTTCTCAAAAAAAACCCCAGAAAATGAAGAGCTTTGAGTATTTTTTGACATCTCTTTTGCAAACACTTAAAAGCAATCTGGAGTTAGCCCCAGTCCCTCACTTCTGTATTAATACAGAGAATGATGAAAAACATCTCTAATTCCCTCCACACCAAATCCTAACTTGGAATCTTTTCTTAACTGAAACTTGTGCTAGAATTATTGCAGTTTCTGAATCCTGTTTTCTTGGAGATTTACAGCTACATGGTCTCCAAACTGTATTTACTGAATTTACTGAGTTAACTCTTCTGTGCAATAGGCCAACACATTTTTGCAAATGTGATGCTCAATCATCAGGAGAAAAATAGAAGACCTCTTTTAAAATGCTGCAAGGATGAAGATAATTACAGAGCAGAGCTCTTAAACATTTTTCACTCAGTGAATTACATGCTAGTTGAAAAATACAGAGTTAAAGCACAGGGAAATGTAGTGTTGGAAACGTTGTTCAGAGGAAGAAATGTAACAATAATTGGCATTAAAAAAAAAAGCAATCCAATACACTTCTATGATGTCTCTAGCAGTTGATGAGTGCCTAGTCAAATTTGCGATGTAAATTATGTTTTTATGTGGCACATTCACACATATGTCCAAAAAAGTATTCAATTAGTGACTATATCCTTCCAATCTTTAAAGATAAAATCCTTGTGAATAGCTTTTAAATGGAAAAACCAGTGTTGTACCCTGGCTTCAGATCTTGGTCCATTCTGGGGGGATTATGTAGGGTCAGATGAGGGTTTTTGCAGTCAGATGAGGGTTTTAGTTCAAAAATGCACCTGAGCTATAGTATGCTATAGTAAAAAGTTGAATTGTGACTCACATCAGTTGGGCGAGCCTCTGAAGAGGGATCACACACTTGTGGCATGAGGGAACATAAACCTCTACAGCCTATGAAAAATTGTTATGTGCAGAGTTGATCTGTCCTCGGTTGCAAAGTATGTGATGCACTTTGCCAGAGAGTACTGAGAAGAATAAGGCATAACTTGCAAAATTTGAATTTAGCAAAGTATTTGCTGGTTGGTGCTAGGAAAATATTTGGCAAAAGAGTTGAACTGCTTTTTTGATTTTAGCTAGAAATACAGACGTTCAGTTAACGCAATAGCAGTTTCTCAAAGATACCAGTAAGTCAGGGTGATGGCCATAAAATTAATACTCTTCAAAATAAAAGATTGAATCTTACTTCATACTCCCATTTTTTCCCCATCTACTATAGAGTAATAATGATTTACTAGTATTCTACAGTGGCATTGTAATAATATTGCTTTCGAAGCATATCTATTAAAATTCACAATTCCAACAGCCAAGAGGTAATTTATATTTTTTCTTTTTTTTTTTTATCATTTGGACATCATGAAACCACAACTGATTATCCTATAGCCACAGTATTAATCTTATGCTGCCCTGTAAGAGTAATTTTTGTTCCTTTAACTTCTTATTTAAGTATTGATAAAAGCAGCTGTCAGAAAAAAATACCCTATATCTTATGTTTCATGAAGAAATAAGAAAGGATTTTTCAAGACAAAAACAAAACCATCATTTCTTCTGTGGCTAAACAGGGCAAGTTTTGATGTTTTCTGTTCTGATAATTATTACAACATAAAGCAGATTAAACTCAATTTGCAAGTACTGATAGATGGGAAATTTTACAGGGTTCCCCCTGACACCCTGAGCAAAATAATTGTTGGAGTTTCCTTGATCTTGGAAATGTGGCAGGAGAGAGAGAGAGGAATCTGGCTGTGCAAAGTCCTTTTGTCTCCATTAAGGGGATTGTTATTTCTGCCAACCTTAGCTTTCCATGGAAAGCAGACAGCTTGATAGTAGTGGAGTGTAAGTATTCTTAGATCCAATGGTTGAATAAAGGTATATTTAAATAATTATAATTAAATTCAGAAAGTAAAAAGGAAGATCAAATAGCTGTGATGCAGGCCACAAAAAAAAATGAGGTTTACACAGGTGATATGAGAATACCAGATATTGAAAGAACATGAAATTCCTTCACTTCTAAGGCTGGTTAATTGAGGTCACATAATTAAACATTGCAGCTGGCAATGAGGACAGCAAGTGATACTGCTTTTGGCATAGGACTGCTGTGGATATTATTGGTAGCCTCGCATAGAGATTGCTAGAGAATAATAATACATTTGAAGTTATAAATAGACAAGCACTATCAGATTTTATATCTTGAATTTTCTGTCATTTGTAAGTGTATTTCTATTAAAGAAATCCTGGAGCTGGGGGTGATGTCTATGCTACAAGACTACTTATCAATCAGTGTTCATTAGGTCATTATGTAGGTGTTAAATTGACAAGCAGTACTGGGAATGGTTTGCTTCTGAAGTTGATTAAAAATACTATACATTACACTCAAAATGTATTTTGACTTTTTTATAATACATCATAGAATGTTTGGATTGCAGTGGACCTTAAACATCAGTTTAAGTTCCAACCCCTGCCAAAGACAGAGGCATCTTTCACTCGACCAGGTTGCTCAGAGCCTCATCCAAAATGGTCTTGAACATTTCCAGGGATAGGGCATCCACAAACCTCACAGCAAAGAATTTCTTCCTAATATATAAATTAAACTTACCATCTTTCATATTAAAGCCCTTTCCCTTTGTCCTGTCAGTACATGCTCTTGCAAAAAGTCTCTCTCCATCTTTCTTGTAGGCTCTCTTCAGGTACTGGAAGGTTGTGATTAGGTCACCTCAAAGCCTTCTCATCTCCAGGCTGAACAATCCCAATTCTCTCAGCCTTTCCTCACAGGAGAGGTGCTCCTTCCCTCTAATCATTTTTGTGGCTCTCCTCTGGACTCTCTCCATCAGTTCCATGTCCTTGCTGTGCTGGGAGCCCAGAGCTGATGCAGCCCTGCAGGTGGGCTCTCAGCAGAGCAGAGCGGAGGGGCAGAATCCCCTCCCTGGCCCTGCTGCCCACGCTGCTCTGGATGCAGCCCAGGACACGTTTGGCTCTCTGGGCTGGGAGTGCCCATGGCTGGGTCATGTCCAGCCTCTCCTCCCCCAGCACCCCCAAGTCCTTCTCAGCAGGGCTGCTCTGCATCTCTTCATCCCACAGCTTGTACTGGTACTGGGGGTTTCCCCGACTTTGTACTTGGTCTTGTTAAACCTCAGAGATTTTCATGGGCCCATTCCTTGAGCTTGTCCAGGACTCTCTGGATGGCATCCTGTCCCTTGGGTGTGGCAACTGGACCACTTGGTGTCATCAGCAAATTTGCTAAGAGCAGACTTGATCTTTTCACCTCTGTCATTAATGAAGATATTAAATAACAATGGTTCCAATATGGTATCCTGAGGGACATCACTTGATGTCCCTTGGGATGCTGAGCCATTGCCAATTACCCTCTGGATGTGTCTCTCCAATGAGTTCCTTATCCATTTAACAGTCCACTCATCAAATCCATCTCTTTCTAGTTTAGAGAGTAGGTTGTTGTGGGGGCTTGTAAAGATAATTTGGTTCACCTGAGTGTTGGACTTGATTACTGCTGTGGACCCCCTCTAACTAAGAATATCCTGTGGTTCTGTGACTTCTCCACCTGTGTTTGCTGTGCTGCTTCAGGTGAAGATGAACAATGAGGTTTAAGCAGTAAGACTACTCAGCAACGGAGAGGAGAAGGTATGCACTCTACCTCTCACTGCCAGATGAAAATACTTCTGCAAATACTTTCCTTCTAGTCAGCTGTTCCAAAAGGAAGAAACTGAAGGGAGTAAAATGGTGTTTCTCCTAAAAAAATGCATTTGTCTCATGCCTTCTCAAAAAAAGAAGACAAAGTATTTTTTTCACTGAGTACTGAGAACTACTTATCTCTGAGTGGGGCAGGGCAGGGGGGGATTAGGGGTGTGGGGCACAGAAGGAAATAGAAACACAGCCAGTATAACTGACTTCTTATTTTCAAGTATCAGGTAATTGTTGAGCTGTTTTAATGATTCCTTAATGCATTCCATGTATGACCCTTGTTACTGCAGGATTTTGTGCAGTTTTGGGGCAGCTTATCCACAGCGTCTTACTTTCTCCCAAGTAGAAGACAGAAAAAAAGCTACGTGAGTTAAAGTTTCAGTAGTAATTCAATTAACTGTCCTGAGGTAAAGAATATTTTATTGTCTCTGAGAATGAGCTATCCATGGTTGGAGTTATTTAATTATTAAAAGAAGTCTGTCATAAAATCAAATACTTTGTTTGGGTTTTTCTAGCATGGAATTACTTGCAAATTTTGAGGAAAAAGCCCTTCTTACATATCTGATTTTTAATGAGTTTTAAGCCACTAAATATAAGGCCACCCAAAACATAACCAATAGCATTTTATGGACTTTGTTGTTGATGGTTTCTCTTTTTTTTTTTTTTTTAATTAATGTGTTAGTACTGGCCAGGTAGCTGCCTTTCTCAGCACTCTGCTTTTCACTCTATTATTTCTTTATATTTTTTCAGGATGTGAAGATGGAAAAGAAACAGTGGGTCATCTGGCCTTACATTTGCTACTACCAGACTTCAAATACTTCTGTTACAGGACTGTGGACATTGCAGTTCACAAGAACTGACTGAAGAAGAGAAGGAAGTAGCAAAACACCTACTTTCTGCTGCAGACTCTATTTCTTTTGCTGAAAATGTCAGATATGACAACAGCATTTTCTTTTCTATTTCTGCTATTCTGTTATCATATTATCTCTTTGCTGTTGAAGGAAAACTATCCCCAACAAAGGGGAGTTTAAAGCAGGAAAAATATCCTCAGAACATTATTCCTCCATTGGGAAAACAAAGTCAAATAATCCCTGATAGCAGCCTTTACTTTGACTGCCACCAATGATGAGAATAAATAAACTCTAAGAGCGGACTGTCAAAAGGGCAGGAAGGATTTGCATAAAGGTGACTAGGTGGTGTGGCCATGTCTAATTCAGTACACAAAATATAATTATAGACAAAAATTTTAACTGTGGAATGTGATGTAAAAGAGTGCACATCTAAATGTACCTAAGTCTGCATATGCTCAGTGTATGAGAATACTCTCAGTCATAGCAAGTACCTATGATAGCTGTTCCAGGAAGAGCAGCAAGCACTACCCAGGAGTTCAGCACATATCTTGAGTAAACACGGAAAGAGATTCCCATTTACTGCTTTATTCCTTGCTAAAGGCAGTAGTTCTAGTCTGAGCATGAAACCTAATAGTGAGACAAACAAGAAAAAGAACCCCACTTCTGACAGTTACTGACCTCCTCCCTTATCAACAAAGTGTCATATCAAGACTCCTTACAGCCCCCAAGATGACAATAGCTATGCTGCTACACTTCAAAAATACCACAGCTGAATAAAGTCAACCAACAGCAATAGGGCTGCTATCACCCAGCTTCACACAGGGAAAGAAGTGGTGCCATGGTTTTACTCCAGCTGGTAATTAAGTACCATGGAGCTGCTGATCATTTCCCACACACCCCCACGAAGGGAAGAAGAATATGAAAAGAAAGGTAAGCCTCATGGGTTGCGATAAGAACGATTGAATAATTGAAACAAACCAACCAAAACCAATAATAATAGTAATGATGATGATGATGATGACAATGATGAAACAGTAATGATGAAAAGAATGATAATCATCATCATCATCATCATCATGATGTAACACAGTCCAAGAGAAACAAGTGATGCATAAAAAAGTTGCTCACAAACCAGTGGCTGATGTAGAGTGTGTTCCCAAATGTCAGTCAACCACTTTCCAGGCAATTCATTGTGTTTATATACCACACACAACTTTCCATGGTAAGGAATATTCCTTTGGCTGAATTCAGGTCATGTGTTTCAGCTGTGTTTCCTCACAGGAACTTACTAGCCTGGCATGAGACAGCAAAAAGTCTTTGACTTAAAGATTAAGTGCTACTTAGCAAAAAAATATCAGCGTTATCGACATCATGTTCATATTAAATCCAAAACACGCCACTGTACCACCTACTAGGAAAAAAAAGAATTCTATCCCAGATGGAACCGGACAGGTGGACAGTGAGACAAATCTAGTAGTCTTGAGCACTGAGTCAAAGTGGCTATTGTATCTTCATTATATGCACATTTAATTCCTGAGCTCCCAATTATAGCAATATATAAGATAGACACATAAACCCCCCCATATATACATATGCATACATTAAACATACATGTAAATATCTCTTTGTCCAAAAACACTGTAAACCATGGGGAATAAGATTTCTGTGTAAATGATACCTTTTAAAAAGGAGGTAGAAGTTTGAAAAAGAGCCTCTGATCCACTGGAAGTAACTGACAAGCTATTTTGCTTGAATAATACATCAAGGTCTGAAGCTAAATTCATGCTGATTATTCATGTGGATGCTTCCCAGGGTGATGAAACCCTTCAAACTCTGAGATGTGCCATCTCAGTTGTGGTTGCCATGGGTATTATAATTTTACTAGGCAGGTGAAAATAGAATAGTCACCTCCAAAGACATCAAAGGCAAAGGAGTAAAGAGAGCTATGTCAGAAAAGTCTGGTCCTCTAGCCATCATGTACCTGCTTACATGGACATTTGTATTATCCATCTACCCACATAGAACATCATGTGTTCATGGGTAGAACTTTCTCTATAATGAGAAATTGTCACCCTGTCACTCTTGATAAACTGTGACTCCTGTAAGGACTGCCAATTCTAAATAGATAAATAAAATTTTTTTCCTGATATAGAAATCTTGTATTCAGAGATCTAGGGTCTGATCTTATTCAGATCTATTCAGATTTTCTGATCTGAACTGGTGTGTGATGGATCTCACTATGAAACTGTAGGGGTGCTGACCAACCACCTTCCATGTGTGTCCATGAAGCAGAAGCAGCACAGTATGACAAAGATAGCCTTTCAACACCTCCTCAGCATGACTGAAATGACTGTTGACTCAAATCTTTTGGTGCTGAGCTTTCCAGATTCCTTCTAGCACTCCTTATAAAGATTGTGATGGATAAAAATTTGGGCACTGTGGGAACATGCCACTGGTAAGCTTTCTGGGATCAAGAGTCTCTGTCTTAGGTCTTTGGTGGGTACACTTAGATCTGTTTATCATGGTTTGCATTGTTTCCTTATCTTTTCTTGAGGCCAGACATTTGTATTTATGACTGAAGAAATGTTAGGAATTATTTGTTTTTACATATGGGTTTCTCCAGAAGCTACATTACATTAATCAATGTGTCAATATGGTGTTCTTCAGATTGCATATATGTCATCTTTGAGTACCCAGTTACTTGAAATTATTTAAGAAACATCTTGCCCTTTTCTGAAATGCTGGAAACAAAAGGGTATTCCTAGTGAGACTCCAATGAATTTGCTGTACCACATGCTTCCCTGTTGCCAAGACACTCAAGAATGCATAGCTTTTGCAATTGCAAAATATTGAATATATAAGGTTATCTGGTCTGATATCCAGCTCAAAGCAAAACCAACTCTGAGGACAGTTCAGGTGGCTCCAGTTGTCCAGTACTTCATTTGGAGTATCTCCAAAGACATTCCAGCTGATTTGAGCAACCTGTTCTGACACTTGACCACCCTTACTGTGGCTTTTTTTTCTTGCATCTAATCTGAAATTCCCTCAATACAGATTTGTTCATGGCTTCTTATCCTTTTACTATGTACCTCTGAAAACAGTCCATCTCTATAAAAGTAATCAAAGTCATCAGTTACCTGATTTCTCCGTGTTCTTCTTTGTAAATCTGAAAGAACATAAAGGATAGTTATGTTTCTTCTGGTCTGCACCAAAGTTTGTCCTTGCCTCATCACAACCTATGCAATGACACTGCTGACAAGCGTTGGACTGAGTCTTAATGTGTCAGCTTCTGGGATCATGCGAGCCCTGTATCTCTAGGCGTCATTCTCTTCCAGTCTTTGGGTGAGTGGGGGGCCTTTATCTGCAATTGTCACTCTGTCTACATGTTTACTGTGTTCTGTTTTGGGCTACTCACTGCAAGAAAGGCATCTACGTGTTGGGGTGTGTCCAGAGAAGGACAATAAATCTGGTGAAAGGACTAGAGCACAAGTCTTATGGGAAATAGGGGTTGTTTGGCCAGACAAAAGAGAAAAGGTCGGAGAAGACGCTATTGCTATCTTTCTACCTGAAAGGAGATTGTATAGAGGAAGAGGTCAGTCTCAACATAATAAACTGAGAGGAAATTGCGTCACGTTGCACCAGAAGTTTAGCTTGGTTAACGAAAAATTTCTTCACTGAAAAGCCTGTCAAGCATTGAATCAGACTTCCCAGGAAAGTGACTGAGTCCCCAGCCCTGGAGGCATTTAATAACTGTGCAGATGAGGCACCCAGGAACGTGGTTTTGTAGTGGCCCTGGCAGAATGAGGTTAATGGTTGGACTTGATGATCTTAAAAATATTTTCCAATGTAAATAATTCTGTAAGTATATTTATTATGGAGTGAAAAGAAAAGTGTGTTCCTTTTCATAAATGAAACAAGTAGAAGGTAGAATAACACAAGTAGAAATAAGTACAGGAAATTTAATATGAACATGAATCTTTTTGCTTCTGAAAGCAAGATAATTTCTTGCCAAACTGCCTGGATGCCTGAGGAATTCAATTGCTTTTCACATCTGAAAGTTCATTTTATTCATTTCTCATTTTTAAACTTCCTTAAAAAAATTCTAACATGCTCAGTTTTAACTGAACATCTTCAGAACTATTATTAGCTCAATTTATTTTCTCAGCAGTGTTACCATAATTACTAAGCAGATGCAGCAAACCTGGTTTATAATCCTGTTATTTTCGGTAAATTAGGATTAGCTGGATGCAAAGAATACATACAACGGTTTAATTTCTTATTTTCATCAATGCTATCAGAATTTTATTTTGTATTAAAAAGCATAAAATTTCTAACATGTTTAACCCCACAAAGAATCTTGAAATTGCAACTTAATTTCATACATATCAAGTTCCAGATGTTTCCAGTCCACTTCTTCAAGGAAATATATATCCCACTTTCTGTAACTATTTGTCTTTAGAAAAAAATGGTGATTGGAAAATGGAGCTCCATTGACCTTTATTCAGTTTAAAAAAATGCTAAAAAAGTATATTTTGGTTCTAAAGCATAAGAAGGAATCTCAGCAGCTACAGGTGAGATGTTCCATACCAAGTATTCTCTGACATTCTTCCTGCATGGGGCACCACATAGGTAGAATTAAAAAGTCAAATTCAAAGAAGCTATTGTTTATCTCACTGAGATAGTCACATATTTTGTGGTATTACTGTCTACTTAATATAAGCTAGGATTTTGTTTGTTTGTTTTTGGGGTTTCTTCCTTTGTCAATGGTCTCATACAGTAAGTCAAAAAGTCCTGCCCCTGATTTTTTTAGGATTCTGGTCCAAAGCATCTAAATGGAATAAAATGTTCCCTCTTGAATTAATTTTGTACATGTAAGTGAAATAATAGAACATTATCTGCTGCTGGTCTCCATGAGATTCAGTGTAGCTGAGTCATAGCCAAAAATATTTAATAAAATGTGTTACCCTTTTTGTCAGCTACAGCAGAAAGCTTGCACACTCGCTTTTTGGGCCAGCCATTGTCTGTCCTTGTGTGGAGTTTGCTTCTCTTGTGGCAAGGCTGAGGCTCAGCAGCAAGTAGCATTCCTCGGAAGCAGTGTCATCCTTCAGGCAGTAGGGAGGCAGTGCAGCCACCCCTGCTGCACCTTTTCTAAGGGCAGTGAGTTTTGATAGCCATCAATCAGCTGTTTGTGAACTTTAAATGAGAAAAAGAGAGGAAGAAAGCCAGAAGTAGTGAAAAGACACAAGGCCTTATGGCATGAATGTCAAAGGACTGTTGATTAGCACTTAGACAGACAAGGTATTGTAACGGTAGAGGGGCAAATGTAATTTCTGATATACTGTGCAAATCAAAGCCTTCCAGTGACATGAAAAACAGACTAATATGAATAGTACACTGACAACTGCCTGGCTTTCCTGCTCCATCCATCCCTTCCCATCTTTATGTGTCAGAAGAAGCAGGAATTTTCTGAACAGGACTTTCTGAGCAAATAGGAATCCTCCCATTTCCTTAGGGGCAATTCAGGTCCCCTTAAAATTGCAGAATTCTAAAGTGGCTGCTAAGAGTACCCTTATTGTTCTGCAGCTTGTACTAAGAAAAAATTAAAACTGACTATTACGAGACATAGATTGAGATTTTTCAATAGTTTCAGCTACTGATAAGGACAAGTGAAAACCCAGGACACAAGCCTTTTGCAGAAAACACCCTTTCTTTTGATTGAATGCCTTTTGAAATTGCCCTCATTATGGTGCAAGGTAACATGCAGTGCGGTTGCCTCTCAAAGTGACCCTGCTAGAGATTGCCACTTGTGAGAAAATCCATTCAAAAGTGGAGGCTGGATTAAATTGTCTAGTAGGTCAAATGGCACTAGTTAGAGAAATGAAGAGAGGTGCTTCAGTCCAACAATTCTCTGGTAAGTTAAGCAACAATAACAAATTCCATGAATACAAATGCACAAAGAACAGAGATGAAAAACTGCAAGAGGCGGGTGAGAAAGATCTCCAAATTCTTCTTCCTTCCAGGCTCCACTGAGTAGAAGCAGCTCTTCAGTCCTTGAAGAATGATGAGATCTCAGAAAATAAACATGCCATGTAGTCTGGAAACACCTACTTTGAAACCTTTAAAAAGTTGCTTTCATCTGTGGTGTCCCTGGATTATCTCACTATTGTCAAGGCTGTACTGCAGCCCACAAGTAGAGTTTTTGAATCACCTGTCAACAGCAAAGTCTGGCTGGTACAGCAGGGGTGTCAAAAAGAAGCCCTGTTCTCTCTGATCTGTCAAAGCCCAGTGAAAGACTCGGTTCAATCCATGGGCAAGAAAAATATAGATGAAGAAAACGCAGGGCTCTAGCATTATTGACTTTAGTCACTCATGAATGGACAATCATTTTGGTGCGCCTCCACACTCTGCAGATACCAATTCATTCAACAATCAGCTTTCCCCTAAACACATGGCAGTTTTCCTCCTTGACCTGTGATGAGGACAAGGCACAGCACAGAGGCTATTTGCAGGAGTCACGCAGGTGAATAGGAAGGGGAGATACACTGGTTTGAAATCGGTTTCTTTTCTGGGGTTTCCTCTGACAACCTTCTGCTCATCATTTTCCATTTCAAAATACAAGGACCAATCAGTCACCTGTGTGCTTTTCTTTTTTGCTGAACAGTACTTGGAAGTCAACACTCACTGCAGGTTACTGAGTGAAACAAAAAATGGAAACAGTATGCTGCAGGTTATTTACAGATTGCTGCTGAGCAAATTTAATCACAGACCTCTGTAACTCCATCATCATTTCCCTTGATGAGAACATCACAGACTTAAATTTTGTAAAGGAGGTGGAAAATAGACTTAATACACACGTAACAGTAACAGACTATTCTGCTATGATGGGAAGTGGCACTGTACTAGGACCAATACATTTCATCAACTTTTGCATTGTAGTTGAGACTCTTAATGGCCATTAAAATTCCCCTGGCATTTCCCTGAGAAGGCAACCAAGGCCCCTCAATGAAGCTTTCATTTTTAGACCTATTGAGAGGACAGGAAACATCATAATAATCTTGGTTAGTTGCCTTCTTATGAATTCTTTTCATGTAAAAAACATTAAAAGAACAGCAATATATATGTTGGAGGTCGGTGCAAGTGCCTGTGTGTATCACGGATCAAGTTCAATGCAAGTGCCTGTGTGTGTTGTGGATCATAAAAAGGATTTAATTATGAAAATCAATTATCTGTGAGTTTCAGTGTACTTCCACTCATTTTGGAGCTGAAATTACCTTCAGGTTTGTATAATAACATCTTGTGATTCCATCTATGACAACTCCTTTTTAATGGAGAGAGGTAAATTAATAATGATCAGAAAATCTGGAAAACAAATGTACTGTGGCTGAGGACAACCATTGCAGGTTGCAGTTTGTGCTGGTAAAGGTCCCTGTATCTTTTTCAGTTTGCTGGTGTAATAAAGCACAACAGTAATTGGACTCAAACAACCTAATTTAGTCTTACTTTA
Source organism: Ammospiza caudacuta (assembly GCF_027887145.1). Classification (NCBI taxonomy): domain Eukaryota; kingdom Metazoa; phylum Chordata; class Aves; order Passeriformes; family Passerellidae; genus Ammospiza; species Ammospiza caudacuta. Next base: position 33,457,197 of record NC_080632.1, on the reverse strand, counting down.
ATCTTTCAGTTAAATCTGAACAACGCTTTTAGAAATAAACATATCATTACTATTATCTCCTGTTCTTTGCTTTCAGAGTATCTCATCTTTCAAAACCCCACTGATGTTGCCCTGCCTATTGGGTTTGAGTGGCAAGTAGTAAAGGGGCTGCAGGTGAGATGCTGCCAGAACTTTCCCCCACATCCAGCAGAGCTGACACCAGCCGGCTCCAAGGTGGACCCACCACCAGCCCATCAGTCACAGAGGATGTGGTTCTGGGACAATGCATTTAAATAGGTGGAGAAAACCTGCAGTGGAGCAGCAGCCAGAGAGAGGAGGGAGAATGTATGAGAGAAACTGCCCTGCAGACACCCAGATTGGTGGAGAAGAAGCGGGAGAAAGCTCTCCATGTGCCAGAGCAGAGATTCCCCTGCGGCCTGGCTTGAAGATCAGCATTAGGCAGGCTGTCTCTCTGCAGCTCATGGATGTCCACAGTAGAGCACAAATCCACCTGCAGCCCATGGAGGACTTCAGGTGAAAGCAGGTGGCTGCCTGAAGAGGGCTCTGACTTTGTATAGAGAGGAGCTGACAGGACCTGTGGACTATGGAGAGAGGAGCACAGGTTTGCTGGTGAAACTTGTGACCCCTTAGAGAGACTCATGCTGGAGCAGTCTGTTCCTGAAGGACTGCATTCCACGGACAGGTCTCATGCTGGAGCAGTTAATGAAGACCTCCAGCCCATGTGAAGGAGGACTGTCTCCTGTGGCAGGAACTGCATGCTGGAGCAGGGCAAGAAAAAGAAGGAGCAACAGAGACAGTGTATGATGATCTGACTACAACCCTTATTTCCCATCCTCTTGCTGTGCTGTTGGAGGGTGGGATGTAGAGAAAATCATGAGTAAAATTGAGTCCACAAGGAAGGGACAAATGGGGAGAAGGTGTTTTAACATTTGGTTATATTTCCTATTTTCCTACTCTATTTTTTTTTTTTTTTTTTTTGTAATAAAGAAACTAACTTCTCTGAGTCAACTCTCTTTTTCCAGCGACAGTAATTGGTGAGATATCTCTCCCTGTCCTTTCCTTGACTCATAAGCCTTGAGTTGTATTTTCTCTGCCTTGCCCCATGGAGGAGAGGAAGAATAGAGTTGCTTTGATGGGCAGCTGGCATCCAGCCAGAGTCAGCTCACAATTCTGTACTTCTGTGAACAGTTTTGGTTTTCTAGGTATTTCTACCTAAAACTACATACCATTATATTACATTGCATTATATTTCTAGGTATTTCTACCTAAAACTACATACCATTATATTTCATTGCATTTAAAGCTATTAGACCTCTGGAGATCATCTAGGCCAACTGCCCTGCTGAGACAGGATCACCTAGAGCAGGTTATACAGGAGAGTGTCCAGTCTGTGCTTTTCCAGGCCTTTGTCTCCTATTACTATCTGTATTTGTCTTCTCTCTTCCTTGTTTCTATACATCTCCCCAAGCTTGCAACACATTATAATTTAAGCCAAAAGAGCCTTTTGTGGCTTTCATACCTTGGGTTTTCTATTAACCTTTCATATTCTGATTTCCCTCAGTATTTTTATCTGCTTACCCAAAGGACAAATCCTGTAGGCTTCAACAGAAAAGCAAACATTTCCATAGGTTTTCAGGCAAGAAACTCACCTTTGAGGATAATTATTTAGGCTCAGGTAACTAATCTGTTAGACTCCAGGTACACTGTAGGATTTTTTTAAAATTTTATTGTACTCATTAGAGCCCTCAGTGCAGAAATTGCCTGAACTGATGGAGTGGAAGTTTCAGTAATTGTTCTGTGGAATTTTGTCTCCTTTCAGTTCATGACTACTGAAAATGGCCATCACAACCCACCACATTTCAGACAATTTGGTCATTACCAGGTGAAGTTTCTGCTGTGTTGTTATTAAAGACTAGCATAGCTGTCAAAAGTGCTTATACTTTTTTTCTTCTCTGATGTTAAAATAAGACCAACTATCAGTCTGTCAGCTTATGCGAAAACCAGAATAAAACCTAATCTGGAAAACTCCACATATAGCTTCCTAAGTGTCAGCCATGTGAGTGTGATGACTAATTTCTAAGAAAGGGCCTCTGATGTCCAGTGTGACTTATTGCGGCATGTGTTAATAAGAATGGTGACTGAAAAGTTGTACCAAATGTGAACCTGAAAGAATAATTGTGGGCTAAAAATGTCTTCTTCCAGTAAATTATATTGCATTAGAAAATTATGTTAGTTTAGGCATCCAGTGTGTTTCCTTTCAATTTGATTTTCATATTTTGTTTTGGTGTCATAGCTCTCAAACTTTACATCACAAGTACTATTAAATATGGGCAAAAAAAGAATTCTCTAAAAAGGTTTCAAATATTTTAGGTCCAACTATTTCATTTCTCCAGATCACTTCAGCAAGATTTAACCAGTGCTATCTCTACATGTAAATAAAAGAAAGAAATGAAGCTTTGAATTAAAAAACAGTTTTGTGTTGTTGGTGTTGCTGCTTTGTAGCTTCCTTTCTGTCTAATTCTCTGTCTACTACAAAGAATTTCAGGTAACAGTAGGATACCATATCCATCAGGAAATAGATAAAGGCTTTGAAGTGGCTTAATGTACATCTGGCAGTAGTATCAGGTATCTAACTTATTGACAGATACTGTACTTGGCACATGACACCGTGATTATCCACTTAAATAAGGCAGCAGGCTCAACTTGGTAAGATTCCTCCAATGTTACCCTTATAGAGCACTGATTTGCATGAAGTCTTGCTATAGGGGCACCTTTTTTGTCATTTTGGGTTACATTATTTTGAGCTTGTCCTTCTGCATTTTTGGCATGCATTTCAGTGAGTGTACTGCTGTGTGTAGGGAGTTCTTTAGGGAAGAACACCCTGCTTGCTCATGTCAGAAGGTGAGGAGTCCCATTAGTGATGGGTATGTGAAATGCTTACATCAATCCAGCTACCATTTTGGGTAGTGCTGGATAGCAGAAATCCTTTCTTACTGGAACATCAGGATTTCAGATTTTCCATGTTAAGAACAAAACCTGACAACTGTCCCTGAAGATATCAGAGATATCAGTCTCATCTTTGACACCCATAGCAATCAATGGTTATTTACTTCAGCTAAATATGTGCTTGTGCTGGTTGTGCACTAGCAATCTTTTTTGCCAATTTCTGAATTTTCTTCAGCAACAAATTGAAGCCAGTATCAAACTTTGCAGTAACGAGGATTCTCCAACTGCACCTTCAATACCCTCATAGCACTTAAAGGCCAAGGCCATCCTAGCCTATAAAATGTCCTTAAGCATTTATTTCCACATTCCCTTTCTCTTAATATTCCCAGAGATACTAAGGTAACAGGCTTGATAGCAGAAGCACCGGAGTGAGCTTGAGCTAATTGATCTACAGAAGATACTTAGGACTCCAATGGACCATGAGCTGTGGTCTTGTACATTACTAACAGACTGACAATTCCACACTAAGGGATCTGAAAGGTTTTGTCAAGCTAAATTTAGTAATTTTTATGGGTAAAATCTGTAAGTCTTGCAGTGCTTCAGTTTATCAGCTGATTCTGAAAATTCACTCAGCTAAAAAAAGTGCCATTCTGTTCAATTAGAATAAAATAGAGGATTATAATTGTAAAGGTGTTTGTTTCGTTGCCTGTTTTTTTAGAGAGAGAATTCCAGCTATGTGCAATCAGGGAACCCAGAGGGGTTATTTTATTTTTATGCAGGAACAAATAGAGAGAGAATCCAGAATCACTACCATAAGAAGGAATAAAATGCTATTTATATACTAAATATTGCCTCTTTGGAAGGCCTACTTTACAATAGAGACTATCTACTTTTAGATATCAAAGTGAGTTTTAGTAAATAAATGGCTGAAAAGCTACTTTAAAAAAGTGATAGATCTGGCCATAACAGTTTTAAGATGAGAAAATATAATAATTTTGTTGCTATGTGTACCTAGGAAAGAGAAAAGCCCTTTTTTTCATGCCCTACCTCAATAATATGATGTATTAAGGCTCATTTTATCTCCTAGTATTTGCTAGATGTATTAGATGGGTAATTTCTTGATAAACAGGTAATAAAAGAAACCTATGTAGAAAGAAGTGTCTTTTCCTTTTTCTTGCTATGTCTCCATGGTATTATGTATCTTATTTATATTTTTTCTATTGCTGTAGAAAAATGTAAACTTACGAAGGGATTCTATCAATCTATGTAAAGCAGTTTCCCATCCTGACTTCCAATGACAGTCAGTTCCTCATTTTCTGCAATCCATAAATGAGGAGTTACCTTACCCATCACCTGGAACCCATATGCACCAGAAAAATTCCTAAAAGTCAGCCAATCTCTGGAAGATGATATTTAATACATATTTAAAATACATACATATTTTAATACATACGTACATATTTAACTGACATAAAATGTGTGATTGTGTTTTTTTTTTCTTGCAAGCAGTGCCTGTGTGTAAAAAAAGTGTAGTTACTGTATTTTAAAAACAACAAAAATTTGACATGATTAGATAAAACAGAACAAGGGTATAATTTTTATTCTAGTAGGCCTAACTGTTATTAATATAGTAGGATGAAAATTTATTTACTTGCATTTTCTTAAAAACCAGGGTTCCTATGAAAATGTAGTTCAACTTGGTGTGTTGCTAATCAGTTTTTTTGTTGGCCTAAGCTGAGAATCCTCCCTGGAATTTTGTACTATTGTATACCATTACTGATTATTCTTTAACTCTGTGCTGGAGAACTTATGCATTGAAATTTCACCGAGAGTTACTTCACAATCATGTCAGTTCATTAAGGTATAGCTTTGGGGTTACTGTACAGATGGTAAGATCAAAGTCAGTCTCAAAATACATCTCAGTATATACCAGCTCCATAAAGGTGATTTTAAAATATTTTCATTGAAACACAGTTCAAAGGTAGCCTTAGAGAGTATTATATCCAGCTGCTTAATATTAGCTCCAAAGGTAATATTTCTCTACAAATTTATTTGCCTTTCTCTCTGTCATCTCTCTCTCCATCTGCTATAAAACAGGGCTTGCTCTGTTTTTGGTGCCAGTTACAAGTGAATGACAATACTTCCACCAGGAGTGGTACCTCCTTCCTTTTTCTCTGAGGACAGGTTGGCCTCACCTGCATTTGCATTCAAAGCAATCCCTGCCTCATGTTGTCACACCTGGAAGTTATTTGGGAAGTGAAGATTTGTGAAGCTGCAGGGAGGTGCCAACCATTAAATAGTAGTGATAGATTTTCTTCTTTAGCAGTAGCTTAAGTACCCAGGTAGGATCATTGTTGATGCTGCTGACTCTGCTATCTCTCCAGTGGTACAAAAAAGTTGAGATTCAAGCACATTGTCTATAAAACAAACTGTGAGCCTGATTTCCAAATGCCAGGTTCTATTTTACATCCACTTTGCAATGTGGCACATACAGGAATCATGTTCATTTATAAGATTAGATTTGTGTTCGGTTTACATTTCTTTTTATCACTGCTATCTTTTTATGCATATCGGTTACTTTGTGGGTCATGAAATTTGGTGGAAATTAAATGTAACATGTTAGTCAGGGAGAAAAGGTGAACCAAAATTCTTTCCGACAAGTTTATACTACTTGAAAATGTGCATAGCAAGATTTTCAATTATTGTTCATTGCAAAGGAGATAGGCAAGGTAGCATTTCAAAAGCTAAGGAAGTATTTCAAGTACATTAGGTTATAATGACAACTACTTTTAATACTAGAGCTTTTGAAATTAATCAGTGAGCTAAAATTTAGCAATTTTAGTAGAGGTATGAAAAAGTGGATATCACCAGAAGAATATAATAAAAGATCCAGTAACTGTGGTCCACATGGAGTCTTTATGCAAGAAAGAATCTGAAATGACTACAGTAAGTTTTGACTAAGAACTGCCAGATTTGATCTACAGGCAGCAGTAACTTTCAGTGAGTAACACAAACCTCAGCTTGTGGCTTGAAAATATGTTTATCTATGTTTTGACTACTTTGCAGGTATGTGCAGGTGTACAGCAGTGGATCTTGGAAACAGCAGGCAAATAGATACATATTAAAAATATGGACATTTTTCATGAAGTAAGAGGCTGTATTCTCACTTTCTTTCAATAATAGGTATCTTCAGCCTTTACTGATATTTCATTGACAGACAAGTATCCTCAAGTCAAAGCACACATTTTACAAAGGAAATTAAAGACAGATTCAAGATACATGGAACCTCATTCTTCCTTTTTCTTACTTGTGGGAGATTTTAATCCAATTTGCAATAACAACTGTCTGATTTCCTAGAACAAGTCACTCTTCTTCTAATTTTCTCAGAAATAAAGAATCAGGTCTATTTTCTTTTTAGATAAACACATGCACATGTGCAAGTCTGAAGTAGACACGATGAGATATCATCATATAAAATAAATGAAAATGCTGCAGATGAAAGATCTTCATCAGAAATAAAAAAAGTGTGTTACGTATTAGGAAAAGTAATAAATTGGAATGGCAAATTAGCAATTCTATTTGAGACATGTAGGTTTTGTGGGTTTTTTTGGGTGAAGGAATAAAGACAAACTGACAAACTCCACTGATGTTAATAGAGAGCTTGTGAACAAGTGAAGAAACTTAAAGAAAAATGTTGGATGAGATTTTGGTCCTCCTGCTATGATTTGCTCTACAATGAATTTGCACAAGTTCTGCATACAGTATAGAGTATTTATACAATTAAACAACTCTGATATAATTAAACAACTATGATATAATTGCCTTTCAAGTATTTCAGATTGGTGTTTACATTTCTATTGACCTGTTGGTCTTGATGTTTCATTTTGTGTTTTAATATATGTGAAATAAAAGATCTAAAGTAATTCCATAATGGGAAATTTGTGTCTGTAACAAGAGAATTCATAGATATAACATATCATGACTTTACCTATAATTGATTTTTTAAACATATTTTTTTATTGTAAGCATAACCTGAAAGGGCTAAAAGGACCTAGAGGAAAAAACCCCAACCATTTTCAGGAGGAGATTTAAAAATTGCTACTGGAAGTCAGCTTGCCAACTCCTATACACCTTCACAGGTGTATAGGTCTTTTGAGTATTTTCCCATAAACTTGAAGTCTTGAGGTCTTCAGGTCTTTTGAGTATTTTCCCATAAACTTGAAGTTTGGGCAAGTCTAGAGCTAAAAATATGTAAAGTGTATTGTGCAATGAACCAGTCTGTGGAATGAATGGCCACAAACAAGAGGCTGCAGTTGCTAAATTATTTCATTAGTAAAAAGAAAGAAATGGTGACATCTAATAAATTTAAAAATTTCACTGGTTCAGAGCCATGTATTATACCAAATACCTGATCTCAATTACTTATGTTGATATTCATCACTAGGAGTAAATATATTAAGGATGAAAAACAAATGGCTATTTTATGAAGGAAATAAAATATATTCAAGGATTAATAAGGATGATAAGGTTGTAAGAGAAAGAGTAAAAATATTTAATTGATGTGTGGAATGAAGTCTAATGTTAACATGGTTAGAGTCCCTTGACAAACTACTGTAAATTATTTCTCTCCTTGTACCACCAGCTGTTTATGAGGTCAACACTGGGAACCGTGCTCTTTGTGCTGTTACTCTTCAATGTAGTGAGTCTTGAATGCCACACATCTAGGAATAGAATTTAAAAAAAATCCTTGACGATAGCCAAAATGTCCTTTTCCTAAGTATTCTACTCTTGTGAATACACAAAGAAAATATGTATTTTTTACTTGCAAATTGCTTCAGCAATGTAGCCAAGCTATATATGTATGAGCATGCCCTGTTATGTTTTGCTGTTCATTCTGTTGTTATATACTTGACAAAGGAAGAGATTGCAAATTGCAGTCCTCTAGGTGATCTGAGAGAAATCAACTCTGAATACAACCTAAAATACAAGTTAGAGTCACACCTAAAATTTATAATAAAAGCTTCAAGTGCAGTTCAGAGGAAGAGTATTTTTAATAAATTTCTCAGACTAAATGAATTATGCAGTGCACACCTGCCTCTCAGGATTAATTCTCATGTTAGAGTGAGCTTGGAAAATTGTTATTTCTTGACCTAAAAGGAGGTTAAAACACTTTCACTGGAAATCGATTCACTTTAAAGTATTTAGCACTGTTCATATTTTGTAGAAGTATCCATGACAAGGTTAGTTTCAATTGATACTTTATATAGCAGTTGTGGAAACCCATCATACACAAAAAGTATTGTGAATGAGTGCTTTAAAAGATAGATAATTTCATTATTCTTCTCCTGAAATGCTTACTGAAAGAAGAGCAGAGAAATACAGATGTTCCTTATGTCTTGTGCTGGTGTACATGGCTATTTCATATACTGAATGAAAGGGGCTGTTAAAAAAAAAATCTCTTGTTAACCTTGTTCTTTACATAAACATGACCTTCAACATCCTCAAATAGTGCTGCATGCTGCAAAACATCTTAATTCTTTATGCTATGCTTCCAACTGAAATAATGTTTGTGTATCAGTGATAAGTCTCAAACTCAGAATAAAGATTGGGGAAAATTGATAAAAAAATTTGGCTAGTCCTCTGCTTGAGCCAGGGACACTAAACTTTCAACATTCTTGACAAATACTTGCCTAACCTTAACCTCCACTGAACAAAAAGACCATTTGTGTAGTGGCATTATTGATAGTATTATTCAAAGGTGTACAGAGAAAATTAACCGTCACAAGTAGATGCAGAAATGGATTACATAAATCCTCTGCAATGATGCATCTTACTTACAGAAGGTGAAACACAAGCTCAATTACACCCCCACAGCAGTACACTTGACAAAAAGAAGCAAGCATTACTATTTTATGGGGAGAGTAAAGGTAAAGAAAAAAGGGCCCTGACATACAAATTTTGTTCATGTCACAAACAGTCCTAATGCCTTTCTGTTCCCATGGCTATGTGTACATGAATTAACATTTCAACAGAATACAAAAGGATCAAAATTGGACTAATTTTCTCAGAGAAGCTATGGAGTCTGGCTTTGGCCATTTTCAAGCCTTTACTTGAGCAGGGCAAAGCTCTGAAAAGCCCAGTCTTGATTCATTACTGAATCTAGTCTGGACAGGTGGTAGAGTTTAAAGGCCTCTCTTCCCATTTGAGTGATTACTTCATCAGGAGACTGTTGGAGCTTGTACTGAGACGCTGGCATCTGTGCTGAGTGCTGTTTGGAGATTTTACTTCAGATTTTCTTTAGTGCTGTCTGCTGGACCAAATTTTGCTAGCAGAGATATGTTTGAGGCTGTGTAATGCTCAGTTACAGCCCTGAAGCCCTATAGGAGGCTGGTTGCATTTAATGAATACCCATATCACAGGATCAGTGCTAGGGTCCTCCAAAAGGAAAAATTTTCACATATATCACAAGTTAAACAGTATGCAGTCACTAGCTGCATAAAGAGATTTATTTCAGAATATCATTTATCTTTTGAAACAAAGTACTATAGTAGACACAAACCATATTTATGAAAATAAATTTGAAAATTTGGCACGTAGTACCCCAGTGATCTTAGGCTGTTTTCCTCACTCTTCCAGAAGTGATCTTGTGAAAGACTTCCTCTCAGCCTAAGGAGTACTCTGTGATAGGAGGTAGACTTGTTGAAAGGACAAGTGGTTTACTAAACTCTGGGTTTCATGCAGTAACAAGGTTTAACTGGTAAATTATGTAATGGTTATAACCCAGTTTTAGTTGGGAGTTTATTGAGGTGTTTTTGTTATTATTTGTTATCAAGAAGAGAGGGAAGAACAAAATTATATTATGGAACTCTACTTTGTCACGTGAAACTACACTTTACCTGTTTTTCCATTTGGACTTGTAATTTTCTTGTCTTTCTTCCTCAGCCACTGATCACTGACTGACAGGAAAATTTTTGTTACTCCAGCATCACTTAAATAATTTTCTGAACACTTAGAAATGAAGTGATAGTCATCCATTCCTCTCATATACTGCTGAAATATTGGAGACATAATCAAGTATAAAAGAGAAAAAGTTTTTCCTACACCAGGAAAAGAGCTAGGAAGTTCTTTCCTACAAACAGTCTTGCTTTGAAATCTAGAGGAAGAAAGGCAGAGACAGTTGTTTGAACTTCCCCTCAGTAGTGAGTGATCGTATACAGCAGCAGTGATTTGAGAATATCTTGTACTAGAAAAGTCTTGCAGCAAGATAATCCTGCATCTGCTCTTTGAAATTCAGCTCAACTATTTTTATCTTTCCCTTGTGTTCCCATTCAAGTTTTTTAGTATGAGGCAGTTTCTAACTTTAGGTGGCTACATTGCAGTCATTTAAACTGGCCTCTTGTCTGACATAAATTAACAAAATTCAAGTATGAATTTCTGTGGCAGAACTAGAGACACCAAAAGACTCCACGTTTGCCCTAAAGCTTTTCATTACTAAGGTAATTACATTACATTACATTCGTTACATTACATTTTAAGGATAAGAAAAAAAAGAATACAAGGAAGAGATGTATTGAGGTGGAAAGAGGTCTAAGGTGCCAGAGAAATTAAAGCCATACCTTCCACCTGATGGTTCTAAATCAAATGTATTACTCCAATGAGAAGGCAAGTTTCAGAAATCTACAAAACGTAGTCAAGTCTCAGTGGAGCTCTATTTTTGCACATGAGCCTGAATAGTATAAATACATGTCAGTCTATGCAGGGAACAAAAAAAAATTCAATAGCAATATGTGCAGTGGTCGATTGACCCCAGTTCAATGAGAGGAGCCCACTGAAGTGTGTCTAACTCTACTCTCCTCCACTGGACATGGGAGAGAAAATATAATGGAAGTCTTGTGGACTGAGATAAAGGCAGGGAGAGATCACTCAGCAATTGCTGTCATGGGCAAAACAGACCTGGGGAAATTAGTTTACTGTTAATCAACTTAGAGCCGGGTAATGACAAAACCAAATTTTAAAATACCTCCCTCCCATCTCTTACTCCTTCCTGGGCTCAACTTCAACTCCTGGATTCTACAACTCTTCTCCACCAACACCACATGTGAGAAAATGGGGGCTGTGGTCAGTTTTATCCCCTTTTTCAAATATGCGATCCCAGAGGTACTGCCATTGTCACGGATGGGCTGAGTCTTGGCCACTGGTGGGTCCATCTTGGAGCCAGTTGGCATTGGCTCTGTCAGATATGGGCAAAGCTTCTGTCAGCTATTTACAGCAGCTATCTCTAAAGCACCCCTTCTTTTTAAACCTTGCCATGCATACCCAATACACTTAATTGGACCATGTGGCCTGTATTCAGAAAGAAAGGAGAATATGTCATAATATAAAGAATGGGTTCCTGTTCCCTGTTCCATGTCTTAAAAGGTGTATTTACCCAGCCAAACCACATTAGATTGCCTCTGAAAGTAATTAGAAAAAAGCAAATCATTAGTCTGCCTAGAGTGATTTCTCACAAACAGCATTTGTTTTGCAAAATCCTTTCTTCTTTTGAAGGACAATTTGGTTTTAATATTTCCTTGTGTACCACCTTTGGAAGCAGTGTTGTATTGATAGACATGTCCAGAGACATATAGGCCCACTTTTATTTTTCCATAAAGCAGGCAGTACTTTAGACTTAATTTTTTGTTATGGCAAATTATAACTTTCCAGAAAATCTTCTTTTTCTTTGTAAATAATGAGTGCTAGACGGTGGCAACATTGTCATATGAAGAGAGGTATTGGTAATTCGAATGGCTCACAGGTAGCTTCCAAAAAAAAGATTTCGTAATAAACGTAATGATTTCGTAATAACAGGTAGCTTCCAAAAAAAAGATTTTGTAATAAATGTAATGATTTTGAGTCATTACGAGGCTGTTTGAAAGCTGATCTATTTTTCTCCCAATCTAAAAGAGCCATAATAAGATTCTTCTTTGGTCCCCTGTTCCAAGATTATTAGTCTTCCAAGTTGCTTGACAATTTGAGTATTTTATTATGAAGTTTAGGTGTTTCAGTATTTCCCTAAACACTGTCAAACACAGAAAGAGAAGACAAGATTCAGCACTGGGGAGTGCTTCTGAGGAGCTGGCTCAAAGGTCTTTTTCCAACACAGAGTAACAATCTAACCTTGTGCTTCTTAATGCATCTATAACTTCAGTGGGATGTATACATTCCTGAAATATGCAAGTATTGAAGATCCATGATGAACTGGATCCTAACTGATGAATCATAAATTAATGATGACATTTTTAGTCTTTTTGAACAACAACTTTGTGGTATTGATCGCTTAAGATATTTGTTTCTATCCCATAAAACGTATAACATCTGTTCCGTGAGTAGTCACAAATGGTCTGGGTCAACCATCTCATTCTTGATGACTTAGAGTGCAATTACTGTTTAAAGGATCTGGGAAATTTAGCTCCTTAACAAATGTCTTCAAAGAGATTAATTCTCTTTTAATTTGTTCCGTATAACTTGTGACTAGAGAAAGCATGGAATATGTTCAAAACCTTTGGGAAGCATTGAACAGTATACACATAATACCAGCAGCTTTGGAAGGTACTTAAAATTACCAGCAAGGACACATAATTATTTTTAATAGCCATTGGATTAAAATACCATGTTATATTTGAGATATGGTTTTGATTGAATTTACTCTAGTTTTAATGGCTCTTCCCTCAGTTGATTTATTACCAACATAGACTCACAGACATGAAAGAAGGAATCAAATTCTTAATGATGACTTAATGTTGTGGCTGCTGTTTTCTACGGGAAGCATAAAGACATATTATTTCCAGAGTTGATGTGTTAATAGGCTTTGAACTTAATACCGCTTAGATGCAGTTTTAATTGTCAACTTAGGAATACAGGTGAGTCTAAAAAAAATCAGTATAAGGAAAATTATAGATGTATTCTTCCTTCTAACCAAGAATATATAAGAAACCCAAAAGCTAATTGGGATTATGGTGTAAAATATTTTTATTTTTTAAGTGGTCTATTATTTTACTTGCTTTTATTCTTGTAAACAATAGCTGAATCTTTTGATCCTCATTTTTGATCCTCTAAACAAGTGTTTTGAAACAAAGATGTATTAAATGGTTTTCCTTCAAAAGATAGTTTTAAGTGCTCCACACAATACCTTACCATGGGAAAATTAAATTCCCTGGACAGTACAGGGAAATTACTTTCTCATGTCTATCCCAGACTTTTTGCAGGTTTTGGAAATGTTGACTATCTGAAGCTAGTTGCTGTACTAACATTCAAGCAAAATATTTTAAAAGCACATAAAGAATTCAGGGGCTTTCCTCGAAACTTTAAAATATGAGGCACTAACCAGATTTTTCTCATAGACTATTGACAAGATTTAGATTCTGAATTCCTCTGTATGAACAGAAAAAGAAGCCACGTTTATGTCCAGACAAAAATGGTGAATATGTGGGGGCAGCCTTGCTCTGGACTGGGTCTCTAGCAGCAGTGAGGTTGGGGCCAGAGCAGAGCAATTGTCTGTGCCTTGGGTAGCCTTGGTGGTGCGCTCCAAGAGGAAACACACTATGTCCCTCCTAGCTTCCAACTTTGCCTCCGTGCCATCAGTGCCTGCCGGCTCACTTCCCTTGCCAGTGGTTTAGCAGAGAGACTACATTGAGAGTCTGTGGTTTGGATGGTGACTTTAAGCTGATGGAAGCATTTCTGCTCAGGGTTATGCCAGTACCTGTGTGTGACTCCTGGTGGTTGTATAACTGGACACAAGATTTACTCTGTGTATCAGTGCCTGCTGTTGGAAAAGAAAGATTTGTCCAGGGTTCTCTGTCAACGCAGGCTCTCAGATACAGTTCCCATTCCTCCAGTGCTTCCTCCTGAGGCCCAAGTGCGCTGGGCTTGAATGGGAGCCTGTTTCAGGGCTGCCGCCAGGAAACCTGGGAGTCTTGGGGAGTGGAGCTTCCTTTGACTGACAGGGATCCAGCCAAGGTGTGCACATGGGCAGGTGAGTTCCAGAACAGCAGAGCAAGCCCTGTCTACCTTCCCAGCACAGCTGTGGGAGCTTGGACTAGCAGAGTTGGGCTGCTCTTGCAGATGAGTGAGAAGGAAAGGCTATGTCAGGTGAGACTGGAGAAGGAGCAGGGATGCCTGGGTGCAGGGGTACCAGTGGGAGGACCCATCAGGGCTGGGGCTGTCAACACAGCCAGCATCACCAGGCCAAGCACAGGTCTTTTGGGCCATGTGCAGCCTCACAGCCCTGTGCTGGCACATAGAAGTGGCAGGCAGGGAGTGCACCAGGGGAAGGTTGTCCTTTGCAGAAAGCTGACCAAAGTTGCTATCCTGATTGCAGCAAATGAACAAGTTTCTCAAGCATGTGAAACTGATGCTCAACAAACTAATTCTGCACCCCAGGAAATTCTCCCCCCATGAATTTCCAGCCCTGCGGAGAAATCCTTGGGTAAGTATTCCTTGCGATGGGTAGCTCTTTGGTTTTGGGATGAAACCAGCTCCTGGAAATCATCCGGGTGTTTATTGTACGGAAGAGCAGGCAAAGTGCCAAGCTCAATGCGCCGCTGCAGCTGCACAGCCAGCCAGCTCCCCATGCTCAGCAGGCAGGCTCCAGAGAGGCACAGGGGCCTGCTGGCAGGAGCCGCCTGAGAGCCCCACAGCTGTGCCCTGCCACCACAATTGCCACAGGTCCACCTCTGCCAGCAGAAGGGACGTTGCTCTGTGGTTTCTTGTGCTGCTGTGAGTGTCCTCCTCTCTGGAGGAGTGCTGGGCCTCCTCTCTGACCCTGCTCCCCTGGCTGTACACGGTACAGAAGCAGCACAACGGAGCAATGCTGACCACATCAGTATTGAATAGAGGGCAAGGATCAGCTCCCTCGGCCTGTATGCCATGTCTCCTATTGTGGGACACAATTACTCTTGTTTAACAAAGGGGTACATTTTGGTAACCAAAGGGGTACATTCCTGTATCTTTTCCTGCTACAGAAATAGTTTAAATTAGTTTTTGAAGGAAGGAATTTAACATTCACAATTTTTAATCTTCTTACTTCTGCCTTATGCCATTCTATTCCATCATACAAGCATATGAGAATTGAAGCTTTAATGTTGAAATCAAATGAAGCACATCAAAATTAGAGGTATTTTTGCTAAGGTGAATGGGTTTGTAATGTAGTGCACTCTGAAAATCTCTAAGGCATGTGCTACATTTGCCTAAAGGATGAGACACACCTCCTTTCAATGATACTTCATTATGATGCTGCCAGTTATCTTAGATGCGGTAGTTGGGACTAGATTTCCCATGAAAAATTGTGTTTCATTTAAAAATAGGGCTTGTTTTTAATCCACTTACCAAGTGCATATAACTACACTATTGATTTTTAAGGACACTTTTGCTGCTAAAAAAAATTTAGGAAGCCAACGTAAAACCAAAAGTTTTCTTTTTGTTTCATAAATTTTAACTGAAAACATGGGAAAAGAGGAAAATTGAGAAGGACCTGTTACTTAATTTTAGAAATCTTAGCTTAAATGTGCTTAGGGAAACATTTCAGGAGCATAAATGTCTGAAATAGGAACATACAAAATATGTCATAGATTCTTACCACATTACAATCAAGGACAATTTTAACAGAGGCGTGCTCCAAAAGGGACAGAAAAAGGATACTCCAGTTATTTTAATTGAACATATCTATTTTCAGATTTATTTATCTTTCCATGAGAAGTGGATGTTTCAGGCAGGCACTAGTTTCTCCATTTTTGTGTCTATCCAAAGAGTTGGCAGGCAGGCACTAGTTTCTTCATTTTTGCATCTGTCCAAAGAGTTGGCATTGTATTCTATTTTTCAATTTTATGATCTTGTCTTAGGGGTCTGGGGGTTTAGAATTTAGACAAATAATTCATCTCTTCCTTTGTAAATGGTTCATGGATGTAAAACTGATGATTATGCTCTGTTAGAAGGCAATGTGTTTCAAAATAAATGTTTTAAGAAAAGCATCAGTTATAGTATGTTGCTCAAACTACTTACATAATTATAGACTGTCAGTTGTATTAAGATTTCTATTTATATGATTGATTTAAACTTACATTTTTGTGTGCATGTTCCTGGTGATTTTTTATCCCTTATATGCCCTTTTTCAGTTAGAGAGGCACCAACTTTGCAAGCAGCTCACAGGTACCAGGACATGAGGTTACTGTGAGTAACACGGTGGTAGCTGCATGCATTAAGATCTCCCGCTGGTACAATTTTGTGTGGTGTTAAACATACATAGAAAATATCCTATTAAAGTCCTTCTTCAGCTATATATTATCTACATGCTGGCAACATCATAATTTATGACAGATTCTAATCCTAAAGTGTGAAAGGTGTTTTGCAGTGTACGACTCAGAGTTCAATTATTATCTTTTATTAGGTGGCATACACATGAATGTTCAAATGAACTTGGAAAGAAAACTCAATTCAGCTGCTAGAAGAAATAACTTTCTGAAGAGTCGCCACTGAGTAATTGTAATTGTTTTTATATTTTCCTTGGACTTTAGGCAAATTTACACTTTACAACCTAATTTGAATAAGATCGTACCAAATGTGTCCCAAAGACAAATTTCTAAGACCTTTTGATTTTTCTTTTAATGAAAATTGGGGAAATGTTGCTGCATTTTCAATGTACTAAACATTTATCACACCAACTAAAAAAAAAAACCAACAGAGTAAATGCCAGAAATTGACAAGTCTGGAACCCCAGCTGAAGAAGAAAGTTAGCAGAATGTCCTTTGTCCTTTTCATGCATCTGTTTATGCTCCAGAATCAATCCCTGGTAATTATAGGGTAGATAGTTATCTGAAGAAGATTCACTGTTTATCTTATATGGCCTGCTGAATATAGACAAAGATGAGGAAGCTTACAAATCAGCTGAAAAAAAGCAGTGCTCTTTTGAGTGACATGAGTACATTTGAGTACATGACAGATATTGTTGTCTGGGTCTGCAGTTCTGAGGTAATCCTAGTATCAAAGAAGGTGTTTTGCCACCAAACACCTCTGGAGAATGGAACATATTTACCATGAAATATGGAAGTATCATCCCTAACTTATATTTGCTTCATTGTAGTGTGTGTAACTTTCAGGTGGATGGTGGCTAACAAGAGTCTGAAGTTGCTGGTTTTCTTGCTGTGAGTTAGGGTCGTTTTCTGTGATGCAGTCATGTGGCATGCAGGAAAAAATGAAGTTTGCTTTATTTTCTGTTGAGCAAGAGAAAGGAACCTGGAACATCTCTATAAGCCTCAAGTAGAATGACTCGCCTTTGCAAGTAGCAGAAACACAGGAAGTTCCCATTGTAAACATCTAGCTTCAGTCCTCAAAAACCAAGGAGTATTTTGGAGTTCTCCCAACCACATTAGCTCTTCTGACTGAAAACAAAACACAGAAAGGTGCAGTAAGTTCCAGTCCCCAAATGCAGCTCTTGTTTATCTGCCAGTCTATCATGAGTCAGCTAACACAAACTGCCACCCTGATCCAGAGCAGCTGTCTAATTACAATTTTGTTATTATTAATTACTGAGTAGAAAATCATTTGTAATTAGCTCAGACTAAATCATAGTTTAAACAGCCAAAAATTACATTACAAACTAAAGTGTAATTAAAGCACTACACTAAAGTGTTTATTTAAACCCAGTCTAGCTACTGCAGATTTTTCAATCAGGTTCTCAGGCTCATACATAGATGTAATTAGTCTTCAGTACTGACAGCATACTGCATTTATTCATTAAGCATCAATATTGTTGAACAAATGTAAATAAAATTTAGACAGGAATTCTTTAAAGGGGCAGTCATGGAAACATCTGGGTGAGATAATGAAGCTGGGAATGATGTGAATGTTAATGAGTTTTGGTGCTGCTCTGGTACCCAAAGAATAAAAAAAGATAAATTCTTTTTTCCAGTTCTATTCAACATCTACATATTATCTTCCAGGGAATTTCTCAGGAGTCACATGCTCAGGTGAAAAAAACCAAAACCATCCAAAATCTTTAGAAGCCTTGTCTATTTTAATCCTTGAGCATTTGAGACTTGGCTTTCCTAAAATTAAAATTTTTAAAAGTGCTCAAAAGGTGCCATTTAAAAAATGCTCAAATAGATTTTAAAATGTCTAGCAATGGCTGTTAAAAAGCATTCACTGACAACCCCATCCTGATTTTGTAGATGGCCTGAAGAAACCAATCATGAAGATATGTTGGGCTTGTCTGAGTGAGTGCACTAGACACTTGCTTCATAATAAAAGAGTGTAAGTGAATGTATTACCATCTGAACTAGTGTTTCTTTGCTATTTTGCTAAGATACTGCTCATGTCAACATTTCAGTCACTGAAGTATGTTTATAATACATTAGGCATAATACTCTTCTGATTTTGTGGTTGGCATTCATGTCCTCAGCTCTGTCCCATAAACAACCTCTGACAGAACTTTGAGAAGCAATGCACTTTATACCTCCACCTCCAAACCCCTTGGCTTAATATAAAATTTCTTTTCTTCTTCCCCCATTTATTGAAGCTGGCTCTGTGACAGCCCTTAGTTCCACACTAATGCATTCAGTAACTATCTAATAATAAGACTTAATGAAAATACATATCACCACATGTAATATTCTGCAGAAGCTGGCTCCCTTGATGAAACTTTGATCACCATAAACAGAAGGCCAGCAACATAAACTTTGCATCTGGTAGTGCTAAAGATCTTAAAAATTTAAGAAAAGTTCAACAAAAATGATATTAGTCCTCCTTGAATAAGTAGTTATATTATCAAGAGTGGAGGAGTGGAAGAGGCACCATATTAGCTATCTAAAATCCTAAATCTAAAATCATTTGACCTGGTGAAAATGATCTTTCTGCCTGTCAGACAATTGTGATGTTTTGGCTGTAATATTAATAGGACAGAACCAAGACACCTCAAGGCAGTAATGAGCTTCCTTTCTTTAAGGGTGTAGACAAATATAGGCTCTTGCTAGGAGACTTAGAAAAAATGGTTAAGGAAAGTTAGAAAGAATACTACTATGTAAGCTTATAATTTTAACTGCAGGTCTGTCTCTTTTCAGGTAAATTTCAATAAGCTCATTTTTTTTCTTATGCTTCTCCATCTATGTTTTCTGTCTTCCTACCTACTTCTTTAGGTAATAAACAATGTCTCAGATGACCACTGTAAAGTGAATCAGAGCTAAGTAACTGTAATAACCACTTTTTAAATGCAAGCCTGTATGAATCCTACTATTCAATGTACTCTCAATTCTGAGCAAATGCAGGCCACTTGTGAATGTTATGTAAAGAATATGGTCTTAGTTTGCTAGAACAGTTGATTGGAAAACATGATAGGTGCCTTTCAAAAGTAAAATCAATTATGTGCTTATTTCAAGATTTACTTGCAATAGACTTCTTGAAGCAGGCGCTTATTTCCATCTCTGTTCAACACTATCTACATATTTAAGGACATTAATAATATATTTTTAAAGAGGAAATTATACTTTTGTCAAGGAAGCTATCAAGCAGATATGATATTTGATGGGATTTTGTTTTTCCCAGTGTGGGAAATGTTTGGTTTCAGGTGACACTGTCCTTTCACATTTTTTCAGTTCTTGTGACAGAAATTATTCCCACAGAGGAGGTGTTATTAAAATTATAAATAAAGCACATGGGTATTAATAAAGGAAAGGAAAAATTATGTCTATAAGGTTTAATGGGCTTCTGACTGATTCAAACAGGCAAAAATAATACATAGTCCATCAACTCTTTAAAGGTAAAATAAAAGCCTTTTTATTGTTATAAAGACTTAGTTGATTATAAAAATCTATACAACTTTAGGCTTTTAAATGCAAACAGTAGAAATAGTTCCTCTCTCAATATTCATCATGTGTGTCTGTTTGCTCATGCTAAAGTGAATTTGACATAATGGTAAGTAGCTCAAACAATCTATACTGCTGGAAGCTTTTCCTCACGAACTATTGATTTACTTAGCCCATCCACAGCATGCTCCAAAACACTTTCCATTCTATTTACCAATCTGTATAGCTAAAATGCATAATTTCACACTGTCTAATGGAATTAAGAAAACCTTGTCATTTTGCTGGAAAACTTGCTATATTTATTTGTAGCTCAACATAGTGGGGAAAAGAACCTGGCTAGTTTAGTACCCAACCCAAAAGTTCTTATTTTGGCAACTTGCTGTTTTGCTTAGCGTCTTCGGGTGATTTTATGACGATACTCTATTCCCTTATCATATACTTTATGCCCAGAAATGTCTGCTGTATCTTTAAAGTGTGTCTGAGAAAGGGGTGGGAGCCCAGGGGCTCTTGCGTGGGTTTTGTTCAAAGACTCACTCCCAGGTGTGCTGAGGGGAGGGGAGGACGGGATGTTACCTTCTAGCTTTGCTGCCTTGGTTTTTGCTGCCTTTTGCAAGAAGTTTCTTCCCCTTTCCCTGGCTGACTGTAGCAGCAACCCTTTGTTACTTTTGTCAACTTTTGTTATTTTCTTAAATTGTTCAGCTTGGTTTTGGTCTGAGATCAGACAATTGCTGGGAAACAGTCATCCGAGACCTGTGGGCAGCTGCGGGAACCACTCTGCCTGGGCCCAGACCTCCAGGAAAGCTGAATCAACACAAGAAAAGACACCGAAATCCACCAGCTTTATCTGCTGGGAGGAGGAGATCAACATCAGAGGTTCAACAGGTTTCCATCTGTTTTGCCTGAGCTGCTGTGTGGACTTTATTTTCCTTCCCTGAGACAACACCTGGGTGCCATTTTGCTCCCCCTTTTCATGTGGCCAGCTAGTTTCTTTCCCTGGCATTCGGATTTGTTTGTTCTGATGTGGGTGGTGGTATGAGTGTCTGGGATAAGGTTCTGGTGGTTCAATATCTAGAATTTATTAATTTTTTTCCTGTGCTCTGTGGGCACTTTGTTTATCAATAAACAGTTGGTTTTCTTCTCTTTCACCCAGTGGTATTCATTTTCTCATTGGCAGGAAAGGGATTGCTGATGCCCTTCTTTTATTAGACGAAACAGATATTCCAGAGCTTTTTCTCCTAAACTTGTGTCTAAACTGAGATGCTTAGATATATTGGTGTTAGCAGGCAATTTGTGTTTTAACAATCCTGAGATTAACAGCGGTGAGATCATCCTCTCTTTGTCATGAACAGTCAAGGTCAGTAGTCAGCCTTGGTAGGTTAGAGTGTGATTGGCTCTAAAAAGAGGTAGTGCAGTATGGGTATCCCACTTGTCACTGTAAATTCTTATAGGATAAGGAAGGAGTTGCACTAGGAAATGGAGAATTTCCGCAGGAAGTGTGAGTTCTGCTGTGGGAGAGAAACATCTCTGAAATCACTTGAGCACATACAGAAACGTTCAATGTATACATGACATGGACATAAAGAGAGTGGTAACAGTGATATTTGATAGCTTGGCTGTTACTCTGAAATACAGTAAATATAAATGGATGAATTTAAAGTGTGAGCAAATTCAAGGAATCATAGTAACAAGGAATGGTTTAGGTTGGATGGGATCTTATAGATCACCTACTTCCAACCCCTCTATCATGGATAGGACACCAGCTTGCTCAGAGCCCCTTCCAGCCTGACCCTGAACAGTCCCAGGGATGGGGCACCATGTTCTAGTGCTTCACAACCCTATGTGTAAAGAATTTCTTCCCAACATCCAGTCTAAAGCTGCCCTCTTTCAATTAAGGCCATTCCCTCTTGTCTTGTCACTACACTGTCCAGCATTCATGTAGGCCCCCTTTAGGTAGTGGAAGGCTGCAATAAGATCTCCCTGGAGCCTTCTCTTCTCCAGCTGATCAACCCCAACTGTCCTATTTTGTCATCATGGAAGAGGTGCTCCAGGCCTCTGATCTTCTTTCTGGCTCTCCTCTGGATTAATTCCTCCAGATCCATGTCTTATGTTGAAGGCCCCAGAGCTGAACACAGTACTCCAAACAGGGCTCACCAGAGCAAAGTAAACTGGAACAACCACTTGCTGGCTACACGGCTTTGGAAGCAGCCCTGGACACACTGGCTTTCTGGGCTGTGAGCACACAATGATGGGTCACATTGAGCTTGTCATCTATCAGCATCCCCAAGTCCTTCCCAGGTCTGCTCTCAATCTGCTCTCCTAACAGCCTGCATTTTTTCTTGTGATTGCCCAATCCAGGTGCAGGACCTCACACTTTGGCCTTGTTGAACTTCATGAGGTTCACACCACCCCACTTCTCAGGCCCAACATGGTCCCTCTGGATGGCTTTCATTCTCTCCACCATGTTGACCACACCACACATTTTGGTATTGTCAGAATGCTTGCTGAGGGTGCACTCCATCCCATGGTCCCTGTCACCAACAAAGCTGTTAAATAGCTCTGCTCCCAGTACCAGCCCCTGAGGACAGCACTCACCACTGTCCTTCACTCGGACATTGAGCCATTGACTGCAACTGCTCGAGAGTAACCATCCAGCCAGCTCCTTATCTACTGAGTCCACTCATCAAATTGCTTCTTTCCAGCTTAGCAACAAGTACCTTTGTGCAGGACAGTGTCAAATGCTCTGCACAGGTCCAGGTAAACCATGTCACTCTGAATTTACACATGTTAAGTTTCACAATGGTCTCAAACATGGCCTTCATTCTCCTACTCACTGCCATTGCCTTCTGAAACCTGGACAGTGTGGCTAGAACACTTGCCAGTGAAATCTAACACTTGCAGGTATCTCAGCTTTCCCCTTATCCCAGGTTACCAGATCTCCTGTCTCTTTCTGGAGAGAGCTCATATTTTCCCTGGTCTTAATTTTAACCCCAATGTACCTACAGGAACTTTTCTCATCACCTTTGATGTCCTTAGAGAGGTTTAAAAAAAGCCATCTCCAATAAACAGAGTTGTGTCATGGCTGAAGTGCAAGTGGGATGTGATTGGAACAGCTATTATCTCTGCTACTTTGCCAAATCTTTAAGAGACTCAGAGGGGTGTTTTGGAGGCCAAGCTTCTTTCACATCCACTTGAGCAGCCTGGGTATTCATAGGGTGTTCTGATGAATGTTCAGCACTGCCTTTTGTTTTTGGTTATGAACAGAATGCCATTTCACTTGTAAGAAAAACTATCTGTTGTGTATCTCTTGTGTGTTTTTGCTTTTTTTTCCCTATCTCTTTTTGATGCATCAAATTTTGTTGACAAATTGATAACAAATCTCACTTTTGCTGAGCATCTCTCTCAAACCAAACATGAATTTGTGATCAATCCTATTGTGAGATTTCCAGAAAAAAGAAATAAAGAAATAAAATTCTTAATCTTACACATATGTCATATTAAAGCTCCTCAGAGCTTAGAGAAGAGGGAAACTTGGATCCTGATAAGGAAAACAGACCAGTGGACTGGGCTTATAGAGCTACATGGGTCAGATTTTCATGTCTGAAATGGTACCCATAGGAATCAGTCCAGCTTTGTTCAGTAAATGAGAAAACAGACTGATGAGAAGGAATGTGAGTGCTGCAAAATAAAGATGGAGAAGAGAGCTGCTAAACCACTTTAAAACATTAGAGAAGACTTTCAGAAAGACCTCCTGTCAACTTTTCAAGATGTTATGGATGATGAAGTAATTTTGCAATACTGCTACTATATGGCAATTTTTTTACAAGGGGAAGGGAAAGGGCATCTGGATAGACAACTGAGGTGCTTTTTTGCATTTTCCTTGTCTTTTAAGCATGAAGAAAAGAGCACTTATAATGTGATGTTCTTCTTTCAGGAATGTTATACATTTTAGCTATTTATGTCCATCATTTGTTTATATCTACCTTTTCCATAACTGTATGATTAGTTGTACTGTTTCAAATTAATTCTGATCTATAAATGGGAATATATATGCACATATTATTCTTGCTGAGGTTTACCTTGAGGAAGTAGTAATTGCCTTCTGGGTTGAGAAAAGGACCATTAAGTTGTATTATTGCTCACTAGAGATCACTATTTTAACCAAAAATAGCAATGGTTTTACCTGTAAGCCAGAAACTCTAGTGTGTATATGTTTTATTATACCTTTTAAAAATGTGTTTTCTTGTAGCTCCAGCTACTTTCTACCAACTCTTATTCTTTACCTTGCTCACAGCCCTCAGTCCTACAGGCTGGCAAGTGTTTTTAATTCCTTACGCATTAATTTGGATTATAGGTAATTGCAGCAATTTCTCTTATCTATTTCTTAAATATTTATTTTCAATTCCAATTGTAGTTCATTCCAATTAGTATTTTAAAGATGAAAAGAAAAATTTCAGTAAAATGTCATGAGAAAATAATTGTCTGCTTTTCCTCATTATAATATTTTTTCCCTCCAGAATCACAGAAATGCTGGTTGTAAAACATTTACAGTGTCTTCAGTCCCAAATATCCTGTCAAATTCTCACCAACACTAAACCTGGAGAGTCATGGTGTTGTCTAGCTGAAAGTGAAGAGCCTCTGAGATTCCCTGGCCTCTTACTGGTGCTCTGCTACCCTGTAAGAGCAATGTTTTTTTCCTGATTCTTAGCTTGAACCTCCCAAGTGGTCATTTCCCTTTGTAAGGTACCATTTTCTGCTCAAAAAAGTAAATGAATGAGTAAGCCAGAACCTGTGTAGAAGAGCAGCAAGCAATAACATCCATAAAAACACACACACACACACACACACATATATATATATATATATATATATACATATTTATGTATCTAATATTTGAAATAAAATAGCTATTTCATTTCCAGTTATATTTAGCAACCAGAGCCAGTAGAAAGCCATAAAGTTAATTTTGCTTAATATGATTTGTCAGAGTCCTGAGAATTAGCTCTAATCATATTCATTAAGCACATTAGATAGTGTCTCATTCAGAATAGAACATTTCATCATTTAGACTAGAAGACAGATTATTTTTTACCCTCGAATTTAAAGAACTAAAATATACAACAAACATTTCAGTACAAAAAGCCCCTCACATTTTGACTACCTTTAATTAGCAGAAATTTTTATGAACACAAATAATAACAGTCTCCTGAATATTGAAAAGAGAATAGTTAGAACATGAATAAAAATGAAAATTGAGTAAATTTTGTGACTTAATGTACAGACACAATTAAAAATAACAAAGGAGTGGAAAAATATATTAAAATTCTATTTTCATAACAAGCTTCAGAAGAACAAGAACCAAATGTCTATTATATGTTATGGCTAATATTTTTTCATCTGCAACTGAAAGTACCATTCTATGACTGTTCACAGAGTACATTCAGAACAGATGGATGTCTCTGTGTTGGGAACTCAATGCTACAGAACTACGGTAAATATGCAGTGGGGCAAATTTATTTGAGCATATTAAATGCTCAGTGCTGCAGGGCATCTATATGAAGTGAAAAGATTTGCTGGATAAACTGGTCACTAACAACAGATGTACCAATCAAAACATGAAAATGGTGGCAGTATGCTGTTTCGTTTTAAGCATTGAACTAGATTTTGTTGCAAGAACACTTTTGTGGAGAAGCCAGCCCTGAACTCAAACTAGAAAACCTCGAGTAACCAAAGGTTTGACTAATCAAACCAGCCGATTTGTCTAGAAGTCATAAGAGATGAATTATGAGAATGATTATTACTCATGAGGTAACAGAAGCCAACAGAAAAACACCAGGGAAATATCTTAAAGGAATTAAAGGGTGAGCTTCTAGGAAGACACCACAGCCAACAGTCTGGCTGGTGTGCCTTTACACCAATGCACACAGCATGGTCAGTAAGTAGGAGCTGGAAGTCACTGCACTGCTAGAAAGCTAAAACCTTGTAGCTGCGGCTGAAACGCGGTGGGTGAATCCCATGACTGGAGTGTGGCTATTGGTAGTTACAGGGCAGAAGGAGGGGTGGAGGGTTTTCCCCCCACATCAGTAGGTGGATCGAGTGTGAAGAGTTGCCTCTGAAGAAGAGCCATGGACAGGTCAAAGCCCTGTGGGCAAGAATCAGACACTAAGGTACAAAGGGAACCTTGTGGGTGGTGTCTGCTACAGCCCCCTGATCAGGTGAGGCCATTGGTGAAACCTGCTGGCTCCAGCTGCAGGAGGCATTGCTTTCACTGGCTCTTGTCCTGCTGTCCTGGACCACTCTGTGGTCTTTGATCACCCTGACCTCTGCTGGGAAAACAGCACAGACAATTGTAGGAGATCCAGGAGAGTGCTGGAATGCATGGAGGATAACTTCCCAACGCAGTTAATAGACAGCCCTACCAGAGGGGACGCAATACTCACCTGATGCTTGCCAGCATAAAGACACATAATGAGGACATTATGTTTGGACTGGAGGGAGTCCAGGCTGCCATGATCCTGCTTTGAGGGAGTTCACATTGCTGAGAGAGGGGGTTAGAGAAGTATGAAGTTTTGCTTGATGAAAGCAAAATTCCAGATCTTCAGGGACATAATCAATAGGATTTCCTAGGTCACTCTCCTTTGGGACAAGGGGGTGGAACAGAAATGGCAGATCTTTAATGAAGTCTTCCACAGAGTATGAGAGCTAGCAATTGTTGCCAGGCTTGCAAGGGTTCCTCAGGGGTGAAGAGATAGATGAGAATCTTGACTTCATGATCAGAAGGCTGGATTTATTATTTTATGATATATACTACATTAAGACTATACTAAAAGGAATAGAGAGAGAAGTTCAGAAGCTTGCTATCTGAGCATAGAATAGGAATGAATCAACAAAGGAGCTCTCTCTGATTCTCTCAGAGAGAGCTTGGTCTTTTGATTGGCCCTTAATTGTAAACATGGAATATGGGCCAATCACAGATGCACCTGTTGCATTCCACAGCAGCAGATAAACATTGTTTACTTTCTCTTTCTGGGGCCTCAGCCTTCCAAAAGAGGGGAAAAATCCTAAAGAAAGGATTTTTCACAAAAGATGTCTATGACAGCAATTACTAGGAAGATATCATAAAAGGAAGGCAGGAGATTTGTGCGGCTGAATAGAAAACTGTTGGTCAAACCAAGCGCAAAGAAGCAAATGCAGAGACTGTGGAAATGACGTGTGAATTTGGAAGGGTATACAGATGAAGTTCAGTAGTGTAGGAAGGCCAAAGCAAAGCTGGAGCTGAGCAGGGGATGCAAAACATTAATAAAAAGGGTTTCTACAGATATGTTTACCAGAAAAAAAATGTAAAAAAAGTTGTAACATTCCAGCCCCACCCCCCAGTATGCACTGCTGAAGAACAGATAGCTATGGAAAAAGAAAAGGCTGAGGTACTCAACCCCTTTTTTTGCCTCAATGCTCAATGGCAAGTTCTCTTCCCATAGCTCTTGAATTGATGAACAGGAGGATAGGAATGGGTGTGGGAAAAGTGCTTCACACTGTATGTAAATATCAGGTTTGTGACCATCTGAGGAACCTGAACATACATAAGTCTATGGAACCTGATGAAATACATCCTAGAGTCCTGAGCAATTTCACTGCTGTAGCTGCCAAGTAAACCTCCACAATATTTGAAAAGTTATGACAATCATGTGAAGTTGCGGGTGAATGGAAAAAGGGAAATCTGTACACATCTTTATACATATGAGAAATGAGGATCCTGGATACTGAGCTGCCAGTATCCCCTCTGTGCCTGAGAAGATCCTGGAACAGATCTTCCTGGAAGCTGTGCTAAGGCACAGGAAGGACTGAGAGTTGATTGAAACAGCTATCACAGCTTCCCCAAGCTTGTCAAGCTCTGGCTGACCAATCTCTTGGCTTTATGTGATGGGTTGGACAAGGAAAGGGCTGCATATGTCATTTATGTGAAATTCTGTAAAACTTTTGACAGAGTCCCCCAAAACCTCCTTCTCTCTAAATTGGAAAGAGATGGGTTTAATGGCTGAACTGTTAGTGGAATAAGAAAATGGCTGGATGGCTGCATCCAGAGGGTAGTGGTCAACAGAGTCCTGATGGCTATCAGTGACAAGTAGTGTGACTTAGGGGTTCATACTGGGAGCATTTTTACTTAATGTCTTCATTAATTACATAGACAAGGAGATCAAGTGCACCATCAGCAAATTTGCTGGTGACGCCAAGCTCAGTGGTGCTGCTGCTACATCTGAAAGACAAGAGGCTATCCAGAGGAACCTCAACAAGCTCAAGAAATGGATCCATGGGAATCTCATGAGATTTAGCGAGGCCAAGTTCAAGGTGCTGCATATGGATCAGGGCAACCTCAGATTCCGACACAGGCTGGGGGATGATCAGAGCCCTGGGGAGAAGGACTTGGGAGTGCTGGTGGAGGTGAAGTTAGACATGACCCAGCCATGGGCACTCCCAGCCCAGAGAGCCAAACGTGTCCTGAGCTGCATCCAGAGCAGCGTGGGCAGCAGGGCCAGGGAGGGGATTCTGCCCCTCTACTCTGCTCTGCTGAGAGCCCACCTGCAGGGCTGCATCAGCTCTGGGCTCCCAGCACAGCAAGGACATGGAGACACCCTCCAAAGGAGGCCATGGAGATGATCAAAGGGATGGAACAATTCTCCTATGAGGAAAGGCTAAGAGAATTGGGATTATTCAGTCTGGACAAAAGAAGGCTTTGGGGTGACCTAGTTGTGGCCTTCCAGTCCCTGAAGGAAAACCTACAAGAAAAATGGTGACTTTTTACAAGAGCATGTAGTGACAGGACAAGGCTAAAGGGCTTAATGCTGAAAAAAAGTAGGTTTAGATATTAGGAAGAAAATTGCTATGAGGGTTGTGAGACACAGACACAAGTTGCCCAGAGAAGCTGCGGATGCCCTGACCCTGTGAGGAGGCCAGGTTGGGTGGGGCTCTAAGAAACCTGATCCTGTGATAGGTGCCACCATCTACAGCAGGGGAATTTGGTACTGCATGGTCTTTAAGGTTCTTTCCAACCCAGACCATTCTATGACACTATGAAGATCAAATTTAATAAAATATGTTGATTTTGCAGAATAATAAGCACAACTGTTTTTAAGATCAACATCTCAGGAATGAACTTGAACAGATTTAATTTGCTGTGAGGAGGTACAGATTTTTTCTGGTGTAGTTACCCTGCTATTTGAAAAGAATAGGCCATTACTATTGCAATGCTGTATCACCTGACCCTCATACACACACTTGGGCCAGATTCAGATCTCAGTCTTGTCAACGTAAATCTGAAATAAACCTGAATGATGAATGATTATGTATTATACAGACCACTGTAGCTGGAGACCACATAGGCCATCCCATACAGTGAGTGTGCTACCCTCTGGAACTAATTCACATTATATATTTCAAGTAACCAATGTGTAATGCCTATTTTTATTGGAGAAAACATGAAAAGAAGTAGTAGTTTTTCTGCTAAATTGGTTATAAGAACATTATTATTTTAATGGATCTCAGAATGTACTGAAGATTTCTCAAATAAAACATTAGTTGTACAAAAAAGAATTTGCAAATTAAGGTGTTGATCCTGCACAAGAATATGTACACATTTAAAATTATGTGATTGTACAGCTCTCTGGACAGCCTCTTCAAAGTTTTAGCAAACAGTCTACCAATCTTTGAAGGACTGAGTCCTAATTCAAAATCTGATATAACCAACGGGATTACCATGACTGCAAAAAAGAAAAGAGAAACACTTCAGCACATATTTAATGCCTGATGTGATCTGATTCAGAGGATGAGAGGCAGTGGTTTGTACAGCCTCTGCTGTAAGTTATGGTGCTAATTATGGCATTGGGTGAATGACACCTTCCTGAGTGCTGTGTTGTCACAAAGCACAGCCTGTGAGATGGTGTCCAACACACAAGGGAATGTGTGTGTTGATTTACCATTGCAACTGTGTAAAGCCACTGCCCAGCTTGGCTTGTGATGTTCAGCCCTTCTGCAATTCCAGGTTGATGCCCATTGACTGCCCATATAGGCACACTCAGGTTTCAGACTACACAGTGAGAGGCTTGTGAGAAAGAAACATAGGTGTGAGCTTCACCCAGCCTCCACATCTGCAAAATTTCCAGCTCTGGTGATTCCCCAACATTACACTTTGTTGAAACCTGAGGAACAGGTAGCTTTCCCTGAAAAAGCAGCTGTGAGGAGCCTGAGCCTGGGCTGCTCTTTAATATTTTCATTCAAAAGTCTGAGTCCCAGAAAGCCCTTATATATAAGATGAACACGACTGAATCTGGAGTACATATAAGATCAGTCCATTCCCTCTCTTGCGCTCTTACAGAGTGCAGTTAGAGCAAATACAATGTAGGTTGGAAACACCTCCTCAAATTTGTAGGCTGCAGCTTTTAGAGTGCAGAGTAAAATGTGAGAGGACAGAAACAGTCACATAATAATAATAATAATAATAATAATAATAATAATAATAATAATAATAATAATAATAATG
Source organism: Ammospiza caudacuta (assembly GCF_027887145.1). Classification (NCBI taxonomy): domain Eukaryota; kingdom Metazoa; phylum Chordata; class Aves; order Passeriformes; family Passerellidae; genus Ammospiza; species Ammospiza caudacuta. The sequence continues at coordinate 33,426,891 of NC_080632.1, read as the reverse complement.
AGGTTAGGTTACACAATGGCATTCAATGTCAGAGAGAAATGAAAGAAAGCTTGTAAGACACCAGACTCCAAATACAGCCAGGTCTGACATTTCTCCTTCTCTAGAACTTCATCCAGGTGTTAGAGAGCCAGAGCCAGACATCAGTAGATATATCCAGTTCCAAGTTTGTATGGCTATAGGAATACAGAGGTGTCTATTCTGCTTTGAAGGCCTTAAAAAAGAAAGACCTCAAATTTAGCTACCTCTGTGATAACTAAAATTGCTGAGAAGTTTCCTTTTTTTTAGAGATGTCTTGAAAAGTTCATGCTGCATATGTACTTATAGAACAAAGAGAGGAAATATCCAGGCAAATCTATCCTTATATTCAATTTGCTGGAAAGCTTTTAGACCCTACTGTGGTTTTTTGTGCATATGCAAGTGTAACCTTTACAGCACATCTGGCATAGTGCATACAGCTTCCTGTTTCTACATAAACCTGTGCACACTTAGAGAAGGAATCTGGGCCTGGGGTTCCTCTCTAGGCAGTGATCTCCATGTTGCCTCTTTGTCCCAGTAATGAGGACGACTCTAGTTAGAGCTGCAGAGGTGACAGGAAAAAATTGTTGATGCATGACTAAAGATATGATTGCTTCCCTCTACCACAAATAAGCACCCTGTGTCCAGCCAGCAGCTTCCTTTAATTTGCAGCATGTTCTGAAAATATAATTGATAAAAAAATTGCTGTGTGACTTAGGTCCTATCTTTAACCATCACACATTTTTAATATTGGGGTGGGTTGCAATTATTTGCTTCCTTTACAATCCTACCACATACAAAAGTACATCAGACTAATGCTTCAACGATTAACTCTTCTGACTTTGATTTGAGGCAAATAAAGATGCTGGTGAGTGTGCTTTTGAGAGCCATGAGAGGAGCAAACCTTTAAAGAGCTTTTATTTCTGTCCCATCATCTCAAATTATCTTGTTTACCCCCTGAGTTCTGAGCTGGTACCATTACTGCATTCAGTTGTCCACATCATCTTTTGAAGGGAAAATTAATTCTGAATTACTGGCCCTATAACTGCCTACTTCTTCACATCATCTGTCAGCAAAATAAGCAGACAAAAGCTGGCTAAGTGGATTTCTGTTAGCTGTCATTTAAAAGGAAAGGGACAGGTGTTGAATGAAGCTTCTTTCTCTGACTGCTAGTTAACAATACATATAGAAGAAGTTTAATTGCTTGCATCCACCTGCACCCTTGTCATTTCCCGGCTTTATTGATTTTAATGAAAATATTAAGTGCACTTCAGGAGCAACAGCTAAAGTGACATGTTGATTGAAATATACAGGAAAATGTATAATAGAAGCAGGCTATTACAGTTTTAATAGAATCTGAAAGAAGTAACATCTAGAGAAGCAATCTTCCCTGCTATTCTTCCGCACAGAGCAAGTTCTGAAATGAGTAATTGGAAGCTGAATAAATGTTTGGTCATTGTTAAAGGAATCTTTCACCCTAATAACCTATTTTTTATTGAAAGTGACCCAGGCTTTTTGGCATATTTTATTCCATTAGGTACCCTTCAGGGTGCCACATAAACACAACAAAATACGAGTATGAACAGAATCCAAATCATGATAGCTCAGAAATGTACACAATTACAGCTGTGTTTTGAAACATTATAGTAATCTCTCTGTTTTAGTAATAGTCGGTGTGAATGGCTTGCAGTTTTTCTTGAAGCTACATTCTCAACTTTTATTTAGATGATTTTGGACTTAATGAAGCAAGGAATATAGAAACAACCATGGCATCTTTGGTTCGGGAGCAACATTCAATGAAAATTTGATTTTTAGTTCTTTATATTCAAGTCTCTTCCTGGTAATACTTGGTGCATCCAAAGCTGTCAAAGAGTTAAGATACATAAAACTCTCTAATTGAAGAAAGATTCTGTGCCTTTTCTGTAATAGAATTTCTTTAAGGAAGTTGTATTTTGCTGATGACTGTATATCATGAAGAATGCTGCTCAGATCCTTCTCTTTCTCAGTTCAGTGAGTCTTATGTGTTTTGAAACTGCTAATCTAAAACTGCTGCAAGCCCCAGTCCAAACTGTTTTACACCTATAAGAACCAATTTCTGATATTTCATATTAATTGCCAAAATTTTTATACCTTTAGAATGCCTAGTCAGAAACCAGGGTCTCTTGTGGCTTGGTGCTTCCCAAGCATAGATCAAAAAATGCTGGTACTTAAAAGGGCTCACAATCTGAGCATAAGACTAGAGAGACAAGTGAGCAGAAGCAGCAGGTCATCTTAATTGGCAAAGGTCGACACATAAACTGTCTGCTTGTCTATCACAGGCTTTTGTAGGATTTGTGGAACATGATGGATTCACGGAAAGATCCCAAGATGATCTTATCAATGTTCATGGGTATGTCATCCCTAGGGCAAGGAATACAATGATGGAAAAAGGACTTTTCTGAACACTTAATAATGCAGGAATGATCATACTGAGTCCACTGCTCTGTCTTTGCTGTAAATAAAGGTCACTATAAGAACAGAGCAAATGAGCAGTATCATCTTCCTACAAATACTCTCACAGATTCTGGGAAAGAATTTTCCAAGAGGGATCCTATCTGGGCATGCCTTTCAAGATTCTTTTCCCCTTGAACTTCCTTAGTTACTGTCTGAACACGTTCAGCATTTGAACACTGGCACTGCTTTCACAGCTTAGTTACTGGAGGAAATACTTCCTTGATTTATATTCGAACATACTGGTAATCACTGTGGCTCATTCTGATACTGGAGAAGGCATTCCCTATCAGGCCCTTCTAGATTTTGCAGTTGTCTTCCACAGCTGAATTGTTATTATACAAAAACCACTTTATGTGAACTTTGGTTGTCTTAAGTTGCTGTTCTGTACCACTTTACAGTTCTACCTCAACATGGGGAAACTAAAACTACGGACAGCACTCGATTACTAGTACAACAAAGATTTATGGAGAGGCATAAAGATGCTTTCCTTTTGCTCTCCATGCATTTTGTTAATGACTGACTCAGCATTCAAGATGTCCTTTCAGTGCTGCTAAATATTGCATCAACATTTACAAAAAGCAGATTTTGCAAATTCAAGACTTTAGTTGTCAGCAATACAATACTAATTCCCATCCTGTTTCACAAAATTTGGCCTTTTTTCCCCGCTAAACATTACTTTACATTTATGGGCATTGAATTTCATTCGCCATTTTACCCCATTAGTCAGATTTTCGTTCATTTCATTTAACAAGTAGTTCTTATCTTTCCAGCCTGGAAATCATAGTACAATTCCTGTCTTTTCCAGATCCCTTGCCTACATGCCGAGCAATACAGACTTCTGTGGGATTCCATTAGTAAGCTGTTTTCTACTTTTTCTTTTCTCTCTCTTATGTTGATGTATACATGGGAGTATAATTGTTTTTGTAAGCCAAGAGTCTCCTAGCTTCTTTATCAGATATCTCTGAGGGATTTTTAAAATGTCTTTTAAATAGCAATTGATCCATCTTTTCCTTGTGTTCAGCGCTTCTTTTAAGAAATTGTAATAGATTGACACATTGTTTCCCTGTACAGAAGCCATCTTGATTCTTCCTTACGTCATGTTTTGTCAAGTAGCTTATAATTATTCTTTGGGCTAATTGCTGTTGATCTATCCGGTATGCATATCGGACTTTCTGGTGTGTAATTCCCAAGATCTTGCTTATGACTTCTCTAAAAACTTTTTATCATCCTGCTCACTACATCTATGACAGGGGCAGAGCTTTAAATGAAGATGGCATACTGCAGTTAGTAGGTTGTCTATTTCATCCTTGAATTCCTTTAAAGCTCTTAAGTGAACATCATCTGGTCCTAGTGATTGTTATTGTTCATTACAAGCAAGTGGATTAGTTCAGGTTGGACTGGACATGTCCATATAGAGATGATAGGAGAGGAATGGGTTGGTAGTAGTGGAAATATCTTAAAATGAAACTCCTTATTGTTGACTTTAAGGGCAATAGAAGGGTGTTAAAGAAGGTTATGATCAAAGACATGGTTTCAGAGGATGATCTTCACAGGAAGACTTTGAGGAGATCTGACTGGGCAAAATTTGTGAACAGTGCAGTAAAGCATACAGAAAAATAAAGATGAAATTAAATGAATAGCCAAAGAAAGCATTCTTAAAAGACTGTGTTTACAAAAGATATGGAGGAAAATTTTGCATGTGAGAACTTTATTGACCAAACTACTTGTGGGAATTTGAGTCTCACAAACCGATTCTTAAGAAGAATTGGATAGCAGTAAGGATACTGCCTTAGTGCTGTAGTCTGGCAGCAATTTGCTAAGATTGATACATAAAGAGAAAGTTGTGAAAAAAATAACTTCACACAAGGTATGAAGTGTAATAGCTTAAAATGAAGGAGAGCTGGGTATATTTCTACATGCAGAATCACACAAAATAAATATACCTTGTGACTGATTATGGGTGGAATTTCTAGGGAATTCTTAAGAAAAGTTATTTAAAGTAATGGACATTACATTTAGTAGTGCTGACTTTGTTCTTTGTGCTTTATTTGTCAAATATTACTATACTTAAAAATATTTTGCAAAGGCAGTTTACTCATGCCAGTCATGTAACTATTTTAAAAAGTTGAACTGTAAAAGAGGAACTTCCATGTGTCATGTGTAACTGTGAATTTAAGCTGTGTAGGAAAACTGGGAAATAGGCACAGGACATCTGTACTGTATACTCCAGATGTTGGAAGGGGCAATGGGTTATGAAACTCAGAAAAATAACGCTGAGGATATAAAAGGTTGTCTGAATAAGATTTAAAATGATAATTACTTGTGATATGCTTTTGGTGAGAGGTCAACATGTACTCAGCCAGAATGTGAAAAAAGCTGTTATCTTAATTTTCTGTTGTTTACATAAAGTTAATAAACCAACGCTTCTCAGTTCACAAGTAACTATGTTTCCAAATGAAATAAACCTTGGTAGACATTGTTATTTCTACTCAGTTGACTCTTAGTGATGTTAAAAATCCAACTACATGGACATAGGGAAGAAGAGAACTCCAAAAGGCATGCAGTAGTAATTCAAACTATCAACAAATGCAGTGTAAACAAACAGGAAGACTTGCCCTACGCAAAACCCAGACCTGAAAAATAAAATATGAGAAAAATAGAGGGAAAATACAGGTATATACAGTTCTCACAAAATTACATGAAAAAGTATTTTCCTTTAAATACATACACTTGTCCTTTTCATGTAGGTTTTAGAAAGAGAAATAAATATTTGTTTACATGCAACTAAATCTCTTTGAAATTGCCCTTGGTTTGCTTCTCAGAGCTAGATTCTGCACAGGCAAGATATGAAGTCTTTAAAAACATACAAAGCCTTAAATTTTTCATTTTGCAGTTTCTTACATATCACTTTCATTTACTATGTTGTCAGCACACTACAGGTGTTCACACCACACAGATTCCCACTGTGAGTCCTGAAAACCCTAAAAAGAAAAGGAAGCAAATCTGAAAGAGAGAGAAATGTTTTTACTGATTATATTAATATTTTTTGTATTTGAAAGTGATTATAATTGAAATAACATTAGGAAAAGTGGAGAACTTTATTTAAAATAATAACAGCTGAATTTATAACAAACATCACTGGCACCAAGTCTGTCTGACTTTAAGAAGTTTTCAGACAATGCTCACAGCACATGGTGAGATTCTTGGGCTGTCCTGTGCAGGGCCAGGATTTGAACATCATTGATCCTTGTGGGTCCCTTCCAGCTCTGGATATTCTATAGCTTTGAGGACATGCAGATTACTAATTTTGAGAAGAATATTCATTTGATAAATCCTGAAACAAAATACAATTTATTATATAAAATAAAGATGCTTAAATTTGTATATAATTCTGAATAATTTTTTTGTCTGTATTCAGCCTTTTGAATGAATTTTTCTTCAGTATTGTTGGTGAAATTAGCTTCTGCTTTTTCATGTTTCATTTTGCAAGACGTTTTCAAGACACATTTAATTCAGAAAGTCAAAATTTTTCTGCATGTCTATTGCCAATGAAGTCAACCTCTATATTGTAAAAGCAGATGTCTGGAGAAAGAGATGAAGAACAAACAAACCCGTTGTCTGTCTTTCAGCCTTGAAAAGCAAAGAGTTACCAGTTTTATCTGCCAACTTAGCAGCTGGTTCATGGAAATTTGACGTACACATTATACAGTTGGGTATACATAAAACAAGATGGGATGTTGGGTCTATTTAATGACTCTATTCCTGTCTAATATTAATTAATAATAAAACATTATTCTATCAGACATCTGCTGTCTAATCTACTATGCCATAATCATGCAAGAATATATCTGTCTGCAAAAATTGTGATGTTAATAAATATATTGGGTTAACAATTAATACACTGCAAATTATTTTGTTCATTTCAATGAGTAACATTAGAGAAGGAAAATTCAGACTTAGCAAATACCTTTTTGCTAGCTCTGGAGATCAACCACAACAAGGAAAGCACTTTCATGTGGAAAAATAAAACACGTCTTGGAGTGTCTGATGAATATTTCATAGCACTTGCGACTTTCAGTGCTCTCCTTGTAGTCTAGTCAGCACTGGGCTAGAGAACATCATTTTTGCTCATATCAGTAAGTATCAGTCACATACAAAAGACTACATTTTAAAATTGAAATATAATGTACTCTTGAACCCTATAAATTTTCTTTACCTTCTGGAAAAAAAACAACAGGGAATTTTAGGGACCAGTTTTATTGAATTCGAAATGACTTATCTGCCATTTCCAGGATAAATAGGCAACCATTTAAAGTAGTTTATTTTTCTCTTCTCGTAGTTTACTTCTATTATGAATTACATCAAATATTTTTTATTGCACAACACCTCATCGCACTTGGCATTTTGTGATCTCCATTTCTTTCCCTGCTGCCACTTTTTAATGTACGTACCTTTGCATTAAAGTAACATGTTGCCAATTTAACAGCAAAGTTTTGATGATAATATCTTCTGAGGAAAATGACAGGAGTTTTCACAGAAACTGAAGAAACACCAGGTATAGAAACACACAATTAGAGGAAAATGTACACAATTAAAGCAAGATGTAAGCTATAAATTTATCCTCCATTCAATGACTGTATGATACTAACACAAGGTAGTGTCTGCAGTTTCATATTAGATTAGAGGACAATTTTTTAGATTAAAAAATTAGGTGACTGAGTAAAAAAAAGAAATTAAAGTATTATTGACTTAGAAAAATTCTTTTTAATGGGTTTTGTGCAAGAAAACCACTAGTTTTTGAAATAGGTCTTCACAGGAGATGTGCAGCAGATCATGCTCACAAATGAATAGCTTCAAAAATCCAAGGCCACATCAAATATAATTTGTTTTCCACTGCATCAAAAGCTGCTACATGTCATTTAGGTGATTCGTTTCTAAAGCACGTACCTTGACCGTGATTAATGAGTAACTTGAGTATTGCCTGGTGTCTGTAAATGGGAGGGATATTTAATTTCTCATAAAGAATAAAGAACCTGAACTACTCAGACACTGCACTATGAATTTTTGAAGTTATGATGGGATTTCTATGATGGAGATTAAGACACTGGTAGATGAGTAGACACAATTTTGAATTTTGTTTGCAGTTAATTTTAGGAGTAGTAGACTCAAGTTTGAATTTTATTTGCATTTTTTAAGCATTATTTTTATATGAAGATGAAACCTGTCCAACACGTAGAGATAGCCTCAGATAATGCAATAATAAAAATTAGCCAAATGGTTTAAAATTTTATTTTTCCAAGCAGGGATTTTTAAATCTAATTGTCCTGAATGAAGCACAGCCATGCTGTGATTTCAGTTATGGAGAAAAGCTGTTGGAAATCTGTAAAACAGTAAGTTTTTCCACCCACAGCCCCTTTCTACTCAATAAAAGTATCAAGTTATGTGATGTAAAAACATGGTATTTAGCTACATTACTTGAGAATGAAAGACCAGGGGGTTTTTTCAGACAAAGTTTATGGATAAGACTTTTCCAGCTTGCTTCCTAATACAGCTTTTAATTTGATAATGCTTAAACAAAGTTCTGAATCAAGATTACCAACTTGTCTGATACTGCCTATCTTTTCCTCAATTCTCAGTGAAAAATCTTTATAGAGCACTACCTACTCTTGAGAAAGTTTAAGGTGCTGGAAATTTAGCCTTCTTCATCATTACATAGAAATGGTTGCTTCTGAATTTGATTTATACACTGTCTTACAGAAAACAAACAAAACCCCAACCAAAGAAAAAGCCAAAACAAAAACCCCCACCACTTCTTGAAACTTGAGTCCAAAGTAATAATTTACCTGTATACCTGAAATGAAAGCAAGGTGTCTGTGTCTAAACTACTTTCTCCTGGAATCACAGAGGGGGTGAGGCTGTAAGCGTTCAACCTCTCTGTGCACAAGGGTTCCCTTTAGAGTTGTGTTCACATGACTTTTGCATACCTCCAAGGAAAGAGCCTCCATAACCTCTCTGGGTATTTTTTCACATCAGAAAAATGAGTAAGCACTGAAATTCCTCAGAAGATTAGGATATCCCTAAATAGGAATCAAATACTATGACAGAGCTGGACAATTCAAACAGCACATTTCTTTCATTCTGGAGTCCCTTGTGCAGGTACACTGAAAATGCGCCATGCTTGGCTGTGTTTGTTTACGCTACACATTGCAAGGAAGCGCCTCAGCTGGGAAATAAAGAGAAGAAAAATACTCAAGTAGATTTGCATTTGACAATTAAATAAGAGTGATATTGACTCGTGTAATGCCACCATTAAATGTTGCTGACCAGACTGGTGCTAATCAGCTCAATAAAAAACTGGATGTGTCATAAATACTATGTCCTGCACAAGTCTGAATGATTCTTCGGATGCTTGGCCTTTGCATAGAGGGACAGTTGGAGGCGGAAAAAGAAAGACTGCTTGTGTCATGTGTTGCAGTCAGTCACAGTTACAGCTGTCCTGTTGCTGCAGTGAGAAGAAAGGCTGCTTTCCTAACCTCATTCAGGCGCAATGATTTATTGAAAAAATGCTACCTTTTGTTTGGATCTCAGACTTCTTATATTACTGTCATGGTTTGATGCTGGTGCAACGCCAGTGCCTCCATGGCAAAATATATTCTTCCCAGTGACTGCTATGAGATGTGACCAGAAATAGAGAAAAACAGGCTTCAGCTTAGGAATAAAGGAAAAAAAAACTTTAATAACTCACAATAGGTCAAAAGGAACACACACAGAACTCAGAATGAAAACCTACCAAAACATTCCTCCTCCTCCCCTGCAATTTCCACCACAGCATAAAATAAAACCTTAGATTCTCAAACCAGTTACCACCCCTCAGATAATCAACTCTCAGTTCATCACCATCCCTCCAATAATAAACTCTCAGTTCATCAAGGAGAGAGGAGTCCCTCTTGTGCCATAGGCTTTCCCAGGAAATACAGTTGAAACCTCTTGTGTTTCCATGTCACATGTGGCACATCGTGACATCTTTTTTCCAGGTCCAGTGCTCTCACCACTGCACATGGACCAGAGCTGCTTCTAGGTTTCTCCTTTTAAGGATGCTTTGCCTAGTTCTAAAAAAGCAACAATCTCAGTTTTGGGACACCAGCCCCCCCCCCCCCGATTCACTCCCTGGGGCTGAGGGGTCTCGAGAACAGAGATATTCACTGAAGACAGAGAGCACCATGACCACACCCTCCTCATCCATCTCTCTTCACGCACTCCTTCACATAACATCACTGCACTCTCTTGGCTCCAAGCCACTGCCTTTCCCTTAATGCAGTCTCTGTATTACAGGAAAAATCGTTCTGTCCATGGCTATACAAGAGAAGAGTCCAGTCAAAGGCCAATCCATCACTTCCTCCCACCTAGGATTCTTCTCAACAACTTCTGACATCCTTCACTTGCCCACACCTTAACCACACTTGCCCATTTCCTCCTATTTCATGTCTGTCCTCCTTCTAGGAGAGTTTAATGTTCTGCAGTTTTCATTGTCCAAGAGAAGGGTTAAAATCTCGGGCTCTGTCTGCTCTCGCCACATGCCCCCCCCCCCCCCCCCCCCCACACACCTCCTTTGGCCATGCTGCCAGCACCACATACCGAATCTCAAGGTAGCACAAGCACAGGCTCGCTCCCTCTCTCTTGACTGGGGTGTGGGGCTGCCCGATGTCTCTCAGTATTCCTCCACCCTTCCATCCTGCAGGGGCCTTCACCTCCCTTCTCAGTCCAAGGCCCGGCCTGCGCAGCTGGGCAGGGGCGACCTCACCTCTTTCACCCGCTGGAACCAAGAGAGAGTTCCTCTGGGAGTTCTGTGCTTTCTAACTGCTGTGTTCTCAGAGGCATGTCCATGTCCTCAGTTGCGGCGGGGTGTACGTGGCCAACAGGGCAATGTCTGACTAGCAGAGGGTCAATGGCCGACACCCAGCTGCATAAACTGCCAGCCCCCCTTGGTGTCTATAGGCCTTGGGCTGGGCTGGCTTGCGGACTGGTCTCACTGCTGAAGGGACGAGAAGAAGGAGTAGCACACTCGCTGGGGGTGAAGGTCGGTCTACTGATGGAACTGGAATAGCCAATCCAGGAGCACCAACCAGCAAATGGTCACAAGGGGAGGGAGAAGTGAGGTTATAAAGGAAGGGGGGGTATATAGGAGGGGCTTACATGGAACCAATAGGGAAGGGTGAGGGGATGAGCTTAACATAACTGACATAAGGGGGAAACCAACAAATACAAAGTAAAGGAGGGGCCCCGGGACCTCAGCCAACCACAACCCCCAGAGAGCCGAAGATTCTGGAAAGCCAGGAGGAGTGGGGGGTGATTGACTGGGCCCAGGGAGGAGGAAAAGTTTACTTATAAGGAGATAAGAGGGAGGAGAAATTATATAACTTAGGTAACAGACATAACCAAGGGCAGGGGTAACCATAGTAAGATAGCAGACAGTAGAGGTACGGTGGGAAAACTGGGGAGGGCAGAACCATTTACATTAAACAGGGGGAAACAATACATAAAATAGGGGAGTAATACAATAAATTTAACAACACACTACAACATCAGTGGCCACAGCAGGTGCCACTATTCAAATCTGAGCACTGATTGGTTTCACCACAACTTCCTGAAAAGCTCTCTTCCTTAACAAACCAGGACAATTATACATACATCCCCCTACTTGTCAATAACTTTACATTTATATACACCTTCTGTATATGTTCACATACACATGTTCTACACACATGCACAACCTGAAACTATATTTAAATAGCACCACATTGAAGGGCTTGTAAATCATAAATGAGACAACTGCAAACACAGTGACAATGGTGAAAGAACTGAAAAAAATTACCATTATAAGGTGTAAGTCTCAGCTTATTGAAAATATTGGATAGTCAAAGTAACACATCCATGGTGTTATTCCCCGTCATGAAGGGAAAACATGAAGGAAAAAAATGACGTTGCACATATTAGTTCTGCCTGAGAAACCCTGAGTGCGTGGGAGAAGAGCTGAAGGGAAGAAAACAAAAGATAGGTTATCTGTATGTAGCTACAGCAAACCCAGGTGGATCAATAAAGTGGGTCACAACCATCATTAAATGGGTCCAGAAAAAGGTCTCTGAGAGACACGATTACATTAAGTAGAAATTTGTGCTTCCTTTTAATGGGGATGGATTGCAAGGATGCTTTCATTTTTGCATTCATATCTTCTCAGACTACCTGCTCCTCACAGAGGAGAGTTCATAACCCCCACACGTCAGGCAGCACCTGCACTGTGCTGAGCCCCACCTCTCACAAGCAACTCGTACTTCCATGTTGACACAATGGGATTGAAATTCTGTGGAACTTCCACAGAAAAGGTGTGATCACACCAACCCTAATGGCCATAGAATCCTTGCAGCAGTAAAATCTTTAAGCACCTTTGACACCACAGAAAGAGAGCCTCGAGGTATAATTATTTGTATTGAATGTGATGTGTACAGCAGGTGTGAGATTTTAAAATAGAATCTTACTGCCAGGGGATGTAAAGCACACATTTGACAAAAAGATACTTGCTTATTAAAAAGGTTGTGTTGTCTAAATAAAAGTCTCCTAGCTGATTGAGGTATCTCAGACTGCAACTGCAGTAGTGTTCATTCCAGTGGGCATTGTAGCAGATTGGTACAGCTTGTGAGTTTTCTGAATATCTTTCTGAACACTTCTGAACAATCTTGAACTGAAGCTAGTGAAGATGTCAGAGCCAATCCATTGAGAATTTAGTGTCTGCTTGAGACCTTATTTTGAGACTTTGAGTAACTGGCTTGCTTAGCTTTTTTTCTGCCCCAAAACTTACTCCATTACACTCCCCTGTGCAAATTAAAGAATGAAAGGAAAAGCACCCCGAAGTGAAAACAGTAGGTACTGAAAAATATGTGACATTTGCCTTCAAAATGTACACTGAATGTGATGCAGACAACATTTAGTGTTCATCTTGTAATGCTTTAGATAGCCGAGTGCATTATCTATTAATGTTTAGAATGCTGCTGTAAATAAAAATATATTGCCTTGTCCTTTTGAAAGCTGTCCTTTCCATCCATGCTCAAATATAAACCTCCTTTAATGAACCTTAAAAATAATAATCCCAGTATCTTTTTTTGTAAACAGTTCCAATTGGAGTTTGTTTGAAGATACATAAGTGACTCCATTGTCTATATGCTTTCTTCATTTAATGGGATGCACAGAGGTAACAGGAGACAGAATTGTCTCCACCCTGGAATCCCTGTGAGCAATTCTGTTAATTAACAGTTCTGTTAATAATAAGGCCAGACCCAGCACATCTCAGAGAACTATCCTACAAACAGAAATAAAAACTTATTCAGAGCAGAAATTAAAGAAATAAATTTTAATACTATTTATTAATTCAAATTTGTATATGTAGGCATTTATGAAGATCAGATGGACGTGAGAAGATGTATTTTTCAGAGCAGAAAAATATCTAAGTATTTGCTATTCTGCCAGGCTTCAAAAAAGAGGAAAAATGGGAGCAATCCATGTAATCTGTGAAATATAAAACATATTAGGAAGACTTCCAGTGTGATTTTCAATGATACATGAGATGTAAGTCTTTTCCTTTAACAATTCATATGTCAGCCTTCCCTGGTTTGCTCATGAAACTACATGTATGTCAGAACTTGTGAGGAATCAAAGAAGACCCTGTTACTCAGTTTAAAAAGTATCTGGTGTATCGTAAGGAAGATGGTAAAGTCTTCAGAGAGTGTCAGATATAACTATGGGAACTGATAAGAAAGATGTTCATTTGAAAGCACTGGCAGACAGAAGGAACACAACTGTGTAAACCTCAACAGGATCCTTATTCTTCACTTTTGTTGTCTCTGTCTAGAAACTGAAAACAAGCAAACTCAATTTTATGTGTTGTTGTAATGCAACAAAAATGTTGTTTGGAGTGACTCTTGTTCAGTCTTACATGTTTTGCCCATAGCTTCTGCATGTCTGTGGCTAAATGGACTGGCTGACAATCCTACAAGATTTGGTTCAGTCAGAGATTACGGCCCAGAGGATGGGGTGAATGAAAGAAACATTTGTGGAGAGCATGACTGATGCCTTGTCGTATTATTTCCAGCAGGTAATCTGATAGTTGTAGTCTTGGCTTGGTGACTCATAAGAGATAATTCCAGCAGATGTCTTAGTCACTTTTTGAGAGTTTTCTGCTTTGCTGAGCAAGGTCTTCTCATCACCTCCAGTTTTAGAGCGAAATAGCATTCCCTGATGGCTAGTATTTTAACTTTAAGATGTATCTTATCAATAATTTCTAGCAAACACTTTCTAACATTATCCTGACATTTCATTTGATATGAACAATATTCATTTGCTTTTCTCAAATTTGCATTCTGTAGGTTGGTCCAGCTAACAGAAACTTTTCTAAATAATTTCAGTGCATATCATTTCATATGAGCATATTACAAAGTAGATTTTCTGCTACTCCTGTGTACAGGGTTACCTGAAAGTGAGTGTATTGAGCAAGCAAATACCCACTTCATCAACACTGATGAGATCTTCCTGTACTGTATCATTAGCAAGAACTGTTAGAAGTATTCTCTTGTACTGATCTTATTATTGAACCTAATTTTGGTTCCAGAGCAAGTGACTCCTCTAGTCATCTCTTTCTAATCAAATAATTCTTAAAATCACAATATTCAGTTAATTTAGAAGAATTAACTTTTGACCATATGAAGATGTATTGTTTAGCATTGCGTTTAATATCATAACCAGTTTTTTCTCTTTTTAATTTTGTTTTGTCCAAAAAACCTTGATGTTGCATTAACTGGTTATATCAGTGCAACAGACACATCTGATCTCCACTTTCACCACAGTTTATGAACCTAAGTGCAGTATTAACATGTTGTATAGTCACACAAAACAGCACCCTTTTCTTTTCCCTTAATATTATCCTTCCTTATGTTAAATCCTTCACATGGAGCAATGGTAGATGTCCGTTTAGAGATGTCTTTAGTCAATGCAAACTCAAAGATTGATTTGTGCACCAATGCAAAGTCATTGCATTTCCCATTACTTACTATTATATAAATTAATATAAAATACTACAGTTTTCCTGAAATTCTTGGTAGGTACTAGTTTTGACTAGGAAAGAGAAATTATTATCTTCATAGTATTTCAATTTATGTTAAAAACAGCCTTGAAGAACTCAGGGATGTTTTAACTATTGCTGAGCAGTGCTTAAGCAGCATCCAGGACTTTTACGAAACTCTTGAAACACTATGACAGCAAGTGGATGGGGGGTGCACAAGAAGTTGGGAGGAAATACACTTGCAACAGTTTATCCCAGCTGACCAAAGGAATCGTGCAGACCACATGGCACCATACTTAGCAATAAAAACTGAGGGAAGAAGGGTGGGACATTCAGAGCGATGTTAAGATATTGTTCAGCAGACATTTAGCAAGATTGTGAAATTCCATTCATAAGTCTTTGCGGCTCATATTTCTTTCAAAGTAATGGGGAAAAAAAAGAGAAACCTTGACTGATTCACAACAACCTGAATTTACAGTGTACCCCACAAACACTTAGCAAGAGAAAGACTCATCATTGTGTAAAACTGAAATAAAGTTCTTCCCAGTAGATTGCAGGAGCCTGGGAGGAACCAGAATGCATTAAGGTTAACACTACAAGGGCTAGGTGAGAGAATACTTCCAGTAGCCTAGAAATGGTGCATCCCAACTGGAGAGCTGTGCTTGCATTGCATTTTGTGTTCCCTACTCTCATTTGCATATGATAGGGAAACAAACACTGTTTATGAACACTACATTATATTTGTCCAAACAACTCTTTCCTGTCTGTACTTTCAGGATACATACATTCACTTAATGGATTTTTGTTGTGTACATTTATGCTGACCACAGTTATACAGAGAAGTGTGCCAGATTGGATAAAACCTTTTTCCATTTTTCTCTAATAATAGTATTTAGCAGGGAGGAGAAAGAAATACATTTATATGTGTGTATGCACTCAAATACAAAAGTGTGCTCTCTACTGCCCTACACACATTTTTACTGACAGAAAGCTCTCCTTCTGGAAAGTATAAGGTTCAACCCTTTAAAGTGTCAGGGGCAAAAGAAAGCTTTTGCAATGCTTCAAAATGGAGAAAGACACTTAGGAAGCTGGTTTGGCTTTGCTTCCAGTTTGACTGACATAAAAACTCCACAAATATTTCTGGAATTTACTAGAGTTACTAAGC
This sequence comes from Ammospiza caudacuta, assembly GCF_027887145.1. Taxonomy (NCBI): domain Eukaryota; kingdom Metazoa; phylum Chordata; class Aves; order Passeriformes; family Passerellidae; genus Ammospiza; species Ammospiza caudacuta. The sequence continues at coordinate 33,411,112 of NC_080632.1, read as the reverse complement.
AAGTATTTTAATTTTTAAAAAAATAATCTGATTTTTTTTATTAGTTCCTTTTAGGAACAGGAGAGACAGAGACTTACTCCACATCAAAATCTAAATCTTTGTCCTCTCACCCTGTGCTTTCTTTTTTTTTTCCCTTTATTTTTCTTGACAGTGATTCCCTGGAAATAAGTACCTAAATATTTTATTTGAAGACTCTTAAAATATATAGGAATGTTTCCACTGACTTACTTGTTCTTTACACCTGACCATATGTCTGGAAGTGCTGGAAGTCATCTAAAATGAAAACACATCATTCACTACATAGGGAACCTACTGTACAGACAAAGGACTGGCTCCTTCTTCTGTCTGTTAACATTTCTTAACTTCCAAGGGAACAACCTAAACATGATAGAATCTGACTTTCCATTGCCTACACCTTCTGTAACCTTTTGCATCTCCGCCCTGTGGAAACTGGTTTTTCTTAAAACCACTCCTGTTGCTGTTGGCAATACAATTTATTAGGTAGTGTTACATTGTTCCACAAAATAAACAGATAAGAGTTGAAGATGGATTTTTTAAAAAGAATTTCTTGTTCAGCTCTTTTGGATGAGCAATCTAAACAAAGAGACAGGAAATATAAACATTTAGAATTAGAATTGTCTTAACTGAACAGGTACTGGTTTTTTAACCTTGCGTTCCTTTTGCATACAGTTTATACTGCTGGGCAACAGAGATGCAAGTGCATTTTCTGTAAAATATTGATGACTATAAAAAACAGCTATTGAGACTGTCATTATTTCACAAGGAAGGTAGAGTGATTTGTTTAGGCTAGTGTCACTTCTTTATGCAGTTTCCATATGAGAAGTAGAGAATGTTTATTTTATTTCATTTGTAGTTGATTGCTGCATAAAAGATATGGTTAATTCAGCTTTATTCTTTTGAATTCACAGCAACTCATCCAGAATAAGTATATTAAACAGTAGCTTCATCATGAAGTTTTCTAGGTGACTCAGAACACAAGGACAAATTGGAAAATTAATATAGTTATTTGTGCATTATGTTGTTGTTCACCATCAAAGGAAAACATTTCATAGTCTGACAGTCCTTCCATTTCCTAAACAATTGAAATCACTGAACATCGCAACAATTATCTGCAGTAAGTGGCATTAACAAAGGCATTGCTAGTTATGTAATTAGTGAGTTTCACAGAATCATTAGAGATCATTTTAGGTGTTACTTCTCATGACTTGGAAGGTTAATCATTCACAATTAACAGAACTGCCTCTGATGGTTAAAACCTTCACTTTTCACAGAAATGTTAAAAATTTTCTTTCTCTATTTTCAGAAGTCCAGCAGATAAGATATGACTTAGGACAGGATCCATTTAAGGTGATTCTCCCCTGATATCTCAAATTTTTCAGATTCTATTGACTGATACCTCTATTTTGAGAAAGTGAGAATGAAGTTTCCTATCAAAACTGATGAAAAGTAATGCAACTAGAATATAAAATAGGATAAAGTATGGACATTATCTGACACTATTTTAGCAATAAAGTAGTAAGAATGTAATTTCTGGAATGAAATCATGGATCAGAATGACAACCTATGCCCTAATACTGATGGAAATCATCGTCTAAGTGTTACTTTTACACCCGAGAGCCTAACAAAATCTGCCTTGCACCAAAGTATTTGTGCTGATCAGAAATGTCTGCAAGTCTCTCCCTCCCGACTTTGGTAGTCACGCTGTGCTTGCTCAGATTTGCTTAAGCAAGTTGGCTGCAAAAATATTAGGCTTAGAATAATTTTTTTTCTTCCCTCTGAACTGTGTATTCCAATTTGATATTTTGCATTCCTAAATGTTGTAGTGAGTGCCAAAATTTTGTGCAATGTTTTGATTGCCTACATGATACTATGGGGTTTTTTTTTCCACTATGTATCTCTGGGTAATTTTTCCTCATGGCAACTGGTTATACCAAATGAAGCCTGAATCAGTTGCATGTCATAAATTTTAGCTATAAATTCTGGTTGTCTGGATGATGTTAAAAAAGCTGTCTTCAAAGGGGAAAAAACCCAGGATAGGTAGGAATTTTTAAGTAGTCAACAAATGCAGGGAAAAAAAGAGTAGTTTTTGACATTCTGAATATGTGTTGTTTGTTTGTTTTAGATTTGTTGTTAAGTTTAAAAGTGTATCAGATACATGCATGACTGTGACTTGCTATTATCTCTATAATCTTCTCCCCTGTGACTTTTGCTAGTCAGAAGATCTCTGGAAAGACATATTAAAGTCCATTTGTGCCTATTAGAGTCTGAAATTCATCTTCTTTGTGGTCTCTGTGGGTTTTGTTTTTTCTGTTGAAGAGATTGAGCATTATATCTAAAGCTTGGTGCAGGATTCTCTGTTTATTTGTGTTGTAATGGAGTTGCAGAAGGAATAGAACTGTTTATTTAATTTCTTCCATAAGGAAAGGGTATTTTATTATCATTTTGTAGTGCAGTATTTCTTATTGCTCCATTGAGCCAAGTGTTGTTAGCACACATAATTAAAAAGACAGCCCATGCTGCAAAGAGATTGTGAAGAAAAAAATTGAAGCATAAGTGAAACAGCAGAGGAGTTGGGCAGAATAAGGTAAGGCTGAAACCATTCACCAGTATAACCAGAAGTCACAGGAAAATCTCACTCTGACTCCTAGCAAAAATTTACTGTCTAGTGGTATTCTAATGGCAGGATACAGATCTTGGGAGGGACCTGAGAGACAAAGACTGGCAGTGCCTTCATGGAGACTGGATATTGTATATTTTTGCTTTGCATTTGCTTAGCAGATATGTTTATGATGGCTCCAATAGACAAGCAGTTCTGATTTTTCTGTTTGATGAAAGGATGTCCTGGAAGAAAATTTGACATGTTGGTGTTTTATTGTTCAACTTGTTTCAGTTATGGCTGGAAATCACTGGAGTACCCTTGTAGAGTAATTGAACTGTGAGGTATGTGCTAAGTCGTTACATTTTGCTTTTTTATTTGGATCAATCATTGTAAATAATTTTGAAATCCATAATAACCAGTTTTATTTCTGAGTTCACATGCAGAATGGAACTAGTAAAATGGGTTAAGTAACAGGAAATCCTTTCTTCGTAATAGAAAAGAAATTGTGATGACTTTGGGTGCTGTTGCTAATTGCTACAAGTCTATGATGCACTAGTGGAGAAGCATTATTGCAGCATTTCTCTTACTGCTGATGTGCTGTGTTTATATTATTTTGTAAGTTTTACAGCTGTCATTTGGGAAACTTCTTTCCCCTATAAAGGGGAATATACATATGTACATAAATATATACATAAGATAAATTATTGTGAAAGCCACAGACATAGTGCACAGATTTTCATGCAAACAGCAAAAAGGTAACTTTTAACATATAGTCTGAATAACAGAAAAGTTTTTACGGGAGGCTTACACTCAAAAGAGAACATGTAAGAATACGGAGAAACATTTTCTGTTTGTTTGGGTGTTGGCTTTCCTCAAGCATAACAGACACATATATGAAAATATTTCACTATTACATAGTGGCAGCTTAGTCTTTGTCTCTTCATGTTCCAATAGTCTTCTGACTATATGAGCTTGAATGAGATGAGATGAAGACATGGAAGGGTAGATTCAGCTGGTTAACATTAACTGTGTACTCTCTAGATCCTGTGGTGTTTGTAACCTGCATTCCAGACATTCCATGCATTAGTTTGTTCTTATTTTCTTCCCCATTGAGTGAATTTATTTCAGCTCCTCCCAGATGTCCTGTCTCAAACAAATAAACAAATGCTACTGTGTCCATGGAAGAAAACAAGAAAACCATGTCTCTGAAAACATGCCAGGTGATTATAATACACCTACATATCACAGTTTGGATCACTTACTAAACATACACACCTTACTGATACAGATTGTCCCTGGATCCCTTGGGAATACTTTAACACTGCTGAAACTTTGCTCATTGTGCTTCAGTTGACTTACTCCATAAGGAGTTACTCTTTCAGTTTCAGTGCTGTGTCTTTACAAAACCTGGTCTGATAAAATATTCTTAAATACCTACTCTAGTGAGGTGGTTTGCTCTTGTGTTGACTTTTACTTGTCTGAAATAAGAGGAAAAGAATGCAAAACAGTCAGAAAAATGCTGGATTTTACTCCTGCATTGCCTGCCACATAAACTGATCCATAAAATCTTTGTTATTTAAAATATGCCCAGATCTTGGGATGAAATGTAGTTACAATTTTGTTTAAATAGCACTTTCCAAATGTATCCATGGTTATTGCATTCTGAACCCTTGTGGGAAAAGAGTTCAGCATAGCCAAGGCACTTCTAAAAGTGGTGCCACATGTTACGAATGGAGGTGTGTCCATGTGCCGTAAGGAAAGAGGTGAGCCTTTCATTCTCTCAATTTCTCTGCAAATCGTTTAACCTTATTTCTTCCTCTTCATCAAAGGCTACAATACTAGAGTCTGTTGCAGAACCAGAATGTTGGCACTACAGTGACATGCTTTGTTGGAAGAGAAAGTTGTAGAAACAAGTACGTCAGACACAAGTTATAAAGATATATTTCTAGTTGATAATAAATTCCAGAGCTACTACAGTGTTGCAGAGTGCTGCTTAAAAGTTTTTCTGCATATATGTTTGGTTTGCAGGTTAGGGGTACCTGGTTCCTCCATACAAAAAGAGTTTATAATAGTCAACTAAATCTCTCTGAAATGTATTGCAATCAAAAAGATGAAGTGAGCTGTAGGCTGCTGATCTTTGAACCAGATGCACGACTAGGTATTTGAACAAGACAGGAGAAGAAAGCAGTTTTTCAGCAAGTCTTGAGAGGCTCTTTGCTTATGCTCTCTTGGCTCTGAGTATGTCGCCATGCTGACCACAACTGCACGTGAGGGTGATGAATGGGCCTACTGCCGTCTCTGCCAGGTGATTAGCCCGTTCGAGTGCTGTGGGGAGCAGAGCCACAGGGTGAGGACACACCAGTAAAACTATTACTGGAGGAAAACAACAGCCTGACTTCAGTTAATGGAGCACTGAGGTAAACAACCTCTCTGTCCAGAGGAAAACCAACAAAACCCCCCCAGACTCCCTCCTCCTGCTCATTTATGTTCTAAATTACCTGCAGTAGCTGAGTAATGTGACCTTGTCATCACCTCAGAAAACTCTATGGAATTATCATTGTTATGTGAAGTGAGGGGTGAGGTAAATAACTTAGCAGAAAAGAACAAAGGGAAAAACATATAATTGAATATATGAGGGGTGGAATTGAATAAAGATACATACAAATGTTTTTACTTAAAAATATGGCAATGTCACAATATTAGCATAGTTGTTGTGGACTCAACAAGTAAAATCAACATAATTTTTTTTGCATGAATATCTATTTTCTGGAATTCATTGTCATGTTACATTTGAGATGGAAGAGAGTGCAGAGAAAACAAACAATGTAGGAGATTTGGTTTTTAATATTGATCTTTATTGATTTTTAATATTGATTATGAAGACCCGTGATTTGATATGATTTTAGACTTGCTCAACATTATTGTTCCAACTAATAATTCTAGAAAAAAAATTGTAGAGATTTCTTTTAGGAAGCGCTTATTGGCAGTGAAAAAAAAGCAAAGCACAAATTTAGCATAAAGCAGGTTCAAGATAGAAAAATGACATATGGTTTCTACACTTTTTTTTTTTTCCCACAAACTGATTATTTCCAGTCTTTTAATTGGTGGGTTGTCTCAAGCTGAATTATATTATGAATAATAAGATTCTTCTGGAAGGTTTGTTTTTCTTCTCCTAACCAGAAGATTACGTGTAAATGTGAATGGCCACAAGATTATCTGCATTACTTCACGATAAATTTGAATAAAGATAATAAAATTTTGTCCTCAACAGAAAAGTTTTGAACCCACTCTCATCCTCTTTTTTAAGTGGATTTGCTACAAATCTGGACAGAACTCTCCTCAGAAGTTATTTTAAATATCTGTTCAACCAAATCCACCCAGTAGGAATGATCACAACTTAACATTATTAATAATGTAATATAATATAATATAATATAATATAATATAATATAATATAATATAATATAATAATTAATATAATATTTACTATAATAATAAAATATTTTTTATAAATATTTCAGGTTTTACATTTCAAATGATTCTATAGATTTTAGGTAACCTTAGGAATCTGAGGCCTTCTCAAGGACCCTTCTGCAGCCCAGCAGCAGTGGGTGTATCTGAACTGTTTCACTAGAGACATGTGCTGCCCAGGAGTTCAGTGAAAGCAGGGCCAGGTGCAGCCCAGCTTTCCCTGTCAGTGCACTCAGCTGGACATCTCGCCTGCATGGGGCTGCCACTCAGCAGGAAGATACAATGAACAGTGGTTAAACCATGCTTGAAATAGTCAGAACAAGTAAAAGGACGTGTGGTTTTGCATTGGCAGATGCCATGATGTATGGCAGGTTGTAAAAGAAGCGTAACACCGTCTTCTGAGTGCAGTGGTCAAACACATTCTTGGAATTCCTGGATTTACCTGTGAAATCATGAACAAGAGCATTTAAAGACAAATACTGAAAAATTATGGATGCATGGGATTTGATTTGTTTTGAGCTCGGTCATTTTAAAATTTCATGCATTTCTTTCTGATAAATAATTTTTTTCTTAGGACTCCTCCATCCTTGTGATGCATACCAACTCCTATTATTATGCCTCTGTTCTTTCTGCGACAGTACCTTCAAACATATCATCAGTCAGTCTACCCAGAAGATCTGTGATTTGTCTGAACACTTAGCACTGCAGAAGTACAAATTATTCCTACTCTGGTGCCTCTTTATGAGCTGGCACTGTGAGAGAACTGTCATGAAAAATTTGAGCTGAATGTGCTTGATTCAAAGCTTGAAGGAGAGGACAAAGACCCTTTTCCTTGAAATCTGCCTCTCTACTTTACAGGTGCATATGTGACTGAGAGACAAAAAAGACGGACTGGAGCAGCTGTAAGACACTCCACATAAAATGTAAAATGGAAATATTAAAAAGAATAAGTGAAGAGAAATGGAGAAAGGTTACAAGGCCTGACTGAATAAATTAGGAGGAAATTCTGAGATGTGGCATGGACATTATGGAGGAGTTGCTCCTTGATGAATTGTAGTAGGAAAAAGGGAAGACTGAGCAAAAACTGAAACAGATGTCAGGGTCATAAGTCCAATAAGAAACACAAGTTCTCCAAAAGCTGAGCAACCAGAGGAAAAAGAGGAAAGCTTTTTCACCATTTTGTCATATTTCCTGTAACTTGGCTATGCTCTGTATGTCACAGGTAAGTCCTCAGGATGCATTTAGTAAAATATGATTGACTGGTGACCTCCAGTCAGTAGACAGGAAATCTGCAAGTGTGTCTCTAGGTGTAAAGTGTGAAGAAAACATCCCAGGGTCTGTAAGCTGTAATATGTTGGCCCATCTCAGCATTATATGGCCTTTTTCACCATTTGCCGATCAAAAGCCTTTCTGTATTTGCTGCCTGGGTAGATTTGCATAACTCTGACTCTGTCTTTGGCAGAAACACATGCTCTGCTGGGAGTATCCCACTTGCATTTTTATAAAATCTGTTCAACAGTACAAAAATGCATGGATGTTGTAGATTGAAGGAAACCAGTTTTTTTAATAATGACAGTTTCTTTAGATTGCTGCAGAAGGTAGAAATAGAAATTACCTGAGAATTTTTCATTAAGTAACAACATTTAAGATTTTCTGGGATATTTTTTGGTTCCACTAGTTTGTTGATGCACTGTTTACCATGATTATTTGCCTGAAAACTGTTGGCTGTTTCCTTTGAACCAAAACACACTATCAGTTTTCTTTCAGCCTTTTCTCTAATGGATTGGAAACAAGACAGTGTGACACACTATAAAAAACCCACTCTTTCTGTGTTGACTGTTCATTTTCAAGTGGGTTTTTACCCCAGTTATGGACACATTTTTCTATTTCAATTATTTAGAAAGAAAATATCCTAAGTAAATGATTGCATTTTCCTTCTAAAGTCTTGCGCCTTGTCTTTTAAGCAAGTGTGTGTGCTTTACAAGTACCATTCCTTCTTTAGGTCACATTATTTTCCTCTTCAGATCCTTACTTTCCACTCATCTGAACTTTGACTGCCTGATGATGTTGTACTCCCCAAATAGAGGGAAGGTCCTAAACTACCATACTGTTCTCAGTATGAATGCATATTTCTACATTTTGTTAATGAACAGGAAAGACAAAAGAGATGCTCAGCCTTGTTGTGCCACTTCATCTGGGGGAAAAAGTATGCAGGAGACTGCAAGAAGGCTTCTCTCCAGTTGTCTGATGCTTTTGTAGCCTAAATTGACATTTATTTAGAAGCCTACCAGAGTGTGCTGAGTAACTGAAGATTCAAAGACAGATGCTAGTTTAGAGGGACTGAGTAATGACTGTGTCTCTGTTATTCCTGTCTCTGATGTTTGATATCTAATGTGCATTCGGGTGCTGGCTCTCCTGCTTAGAAATTACTCCTTGCCATAGGATGAATGCCAGCAAGGCAGCCATCAGTTCTGTTCCACAGCAGCCAGAGCTGGCAAACTGTACAATTATAGAATCATGTTTCAAGAAAAAGTACATAGGAGAAAAGAGAGCTAAGAAAATGAGAAAGTGCACAGTAGAGACAAAAAGATTTTTAAAAGTATGATTTTTCTCCACCACTTCACTAGTAAATAATGACACCAAGTTACACACAGGCCAATACATGTATTTAAGTATTGATACGAATTCTGTATGGTTTCTTCACATTTTTCTGCGCACTACGTTTTTGGATGGAAATTTCAGGAACATTTTAATCTACTTCTTGAACACACTCTGTCTGTGAAATTAGCTACACCTATTCCATGACACATTTTAGACTTGGCCAGAATGATATCCAGAAGGCTGCTTTAAAAGAAACTTTCATCACTTTATGTTCAGAGTAGGCTTTTCTGTCTTTTTACTGCAGTGTGTTCTGATATGCATTGCATTTGCCAAAGTGTTACCTCCTCCTGCACAGGACAGGGACAAGAAAACTCTTAAAACACTAAAACTGATCTGAAATTATTCCTTATATCTTTAATGTGATGTTAATTGTAGAAAGGTCCTGCATTTAAAAAAAATTGGCCTGCAATTTGCAATTTTCTTGTGGTTGCTCATGAAGCCAATACAGCCACTGAGATTTCCCAGCCTCCTAAGAACTTAAAACTGTGCATTTTCATGTGCTAGGACATTGATGCCTCTTTAAAATTTGGCATAAGATAAAGACAGTGAACCTCAGTATATTTTCACACAATGGAAATGATCATTATCAGTTTCTTCATTGCTCTGAAGGTTTGATTCCCCACCTTCAAAAAAGAAATAAAACAAAAAAATCTCTCTTACAGATTTTACAGCGTGCTTTCCTAAACAAACTAAGTGCGAATGCACAGTAATATCATGCAGTTTCATGTGTTCAACTAAATATCAGTAAAAGTCATTTTATGCATTTTTTCTTTCAAATATCTTTTGCAATAGGACCTTTTGAACCTTAGTCTTCAGTTTTCTTGTTGAATACTGTCTTTAACTTTTGTCAGAATGGTCACTAATTTATGAAAGTATTTTGATTTACTTATTGTACTTTACTCTTTATTTGTAACTGTTTAAACTGGACTGTTAGTACTTTCAAATACCTTGCTCAACTTCAGCCAAACCCCATCTAAAAATTTCCAAATTTTTTATTAACAGTCATCTTTAAAAATCTGCAACACACTTTTCAGGTTGATAGATTGCATTAAATGTCATTTTAATATCCATTTTTCAGCTGAAATTCTTTAAAATCGTGACTCAGAAATTGTGTCAGTAACAACACATATCCTGAAGAGTAATGTATTTTCCTATGCTTGGTTTCAGAGTAATTTAAAAGGATATACTGATTTATCATGAGATCACTTAATTACTGTATACAAAAAAACCATAGCCTCATATGTAAAATACATGCATGTATTTGAAAATATATGATGCATTAGTTGACTCAAGATCATCTGAAAGACAAGAACCTTAATGTAGAAGACCTAACTTGTAGCCCTCTGCTGTGCTGTTACCTACAGATTATATTGTCTAACACCAATTGCAACAATTTTTCCTTCATCGTACTTCTTTTATAGAGATTTTTCTGCTGTCTGGAAAGTTTGCCATGATGTGATCAAACCTTTCTCTAATTCAAAAAAAAAAAAAAAAAAGGAAAGAAAACTAAAAAAGGGAAAAGAGAGAAACAAATTAACAAAACACAAATTTGATCTAAATCCTGAGAATCAATCCAAGTATGTCCTGAAGTGTGCATTTTTGCTGAAAAGCATGCAGCTTTTTTCTATCCCTAGAATTCTTTAATCTTGGCAAGACTTGGCAAGACACTGTTTCATTTCTTAGCTAATCTTTATAAGTTACTCTTCATCTGCTAAACATTGAATCTTCCAAACTATCACAGTTTTACTATGAAGAGACAGCAAGACAGATGGATAAGGTTCAAGAAAGTTGGTTTCCTAGTCAGCATCCATCTAGAGTATGAGTAGAACATAATATATAAAGTGCAATTCTAACAAAGTTTTTTGGTGGTTGATATAGGAGATTTCCAACAGTTAAAGTAGATAATACTTCTAAGACTTCTAATGGAACTGAAAATAAGAAAAACTTTGAAATTCGGACCAATAGTTACAATGAAAACATGACTCAGGAACTGATAATCTACACAGACAAAATTGCTGTATATCCCTCAAATTGTTGCTAGATTTTGATTAATTCCATAATTTAGCTACATTTTCCATAATATTGAAATATCTGTGTTTTTTACACAATTTTATTTCCCTAATGGTATTTTCTAAGTTTTATTTACACAGTGTCCAATATAAGCTACTTTTCTTTAGGAAAACAATAATTGAAAATATGCATTCTATTATTTGAACTTGGTATGCTTGGAAAAGGACCAGATTGTGCCATAATGTGGGGAAAAATTCACTGACTATAGGTGATGTTGAACAAATGTTGAAAAATCTTAGGAATGACAAATCCACGAGAAATTGATTGCCAATAATACCTTTTGTGTCTATACTTGCTACTTACTTGGGGAAATGAAAATCAAATAATTATTTGACATTATTTGATTTGAGAGTATGCTAAGGTAGATTTTAGGAAGGAATTCTTTACTGTGAGGATTGTGAGGCACTGAAACAGGTGGCCCAGGGAAGTTGTGGATGTTCAAGTCCAGGCTGGATGGGACTCTGCACAACTTAATCTAGTGAGTGACATCCCTGCCCATGTCAGGGGCGTTGGGAAAAGATGGTCTTTATATCCCTTCCAACCAAAGCCATTATATATTTCAATGATTTCTAAAAAGAAAGCCTGCAGCAGAACCCATGAGGGCTGCTTTCGCTCTGTGACAGGCAATGCACTGTTTTTGCAAACCTACCATCAGGGAAAATCTGGAAGAGGGTGTTTTCTAGGTTCTATAATCCTGCAGTGATAGTGGAACCCAACACTGATAGTGTAAAGTTCTAAGGGAAACTAACAGACAAAACAATGGGTAATTTACCTTTCCTTGCAAAGCAGCTCAAAATTCACCTGGCTTGATAGACTCAGTGCTGATGGTAGACAGCACTACCATCTAGCATGGGACCTTTAGGTGAAATCTAAAGTGTCTGTGCATGCTTAAAAAGGTTTCTCAGATAAGAGAAATTTAAGTTTTCCAGAAGCAAGGGAGTTTCTGGAGGACAGAAGACTCTGACATAAGACTAGTCTCTGCCATAATCAGAAGGAAACAGACTACTTTAATGAATATTAAAAAGGATTAAACTATGAGCTTGGAAAGACATACAGCAAAAAAGACAATTCATCTAGGAATAATAGCAATACAAATGAAATTGTTTTATGTATCCAATAACTAGAATTGGGACTGAAATTCAGTTGCTTGGGTGATATGGGAGCAAAGAGGAGAGAAATCAGTAAGGCAATAGAGGTCAGTGTAAATGATCTTGCCAAATCTACTAAAATAATAGGTCAGTAGTAAAGAGGTCAATGGAAACGACCTCATGAAATTAAAAACTAAAAACACTTATGAGTCAAAGTTTGAAGACTATCAGAGTTGGCATAGATCATATGAAACTAGAAAGTAAAAAGAGGGAATAGGCAGAGAATACCTCTTTATCAAAGTTCTAGGACAAAAAAGTCTTCCTTCTCTTAGTTCTTTCCACTTCCTCTCTTTCTCTTTCTGTTTTTCTCTCCTCTCCTTCCTTCCTTTGCTTTTCCTTTCTTTATGCTTTTTCTGTCTTTTCTTGTCTTCCTCTTCTTCTCCCCTTCCACCTTTCTCCTTACTCCAGACTAATTTTCAGTGCTCCAATGGTAAGCTGTGTGTCTAGCTCTTTTAACTATATTCAGTTCTTTACAATTCTTTCTCCTTTTTCCTTTCGGTCTTTTTACTGAGGAAAGTAGTAGCAATAGAGTGTTCAATTTGGACTAAATGTTTTTAGAAGGTGTCTCAGCATGGTGTTCTTCCTACCATGTATACTTTTATCTCATGTATCTTATTTTGCCACACTAATTATCTGCTGTGGAAAGTTGGGGGGTGATCATGTCTTTGAAAAATTTCCACTGTGCTAAGCAAGCAGCCTGATAACTGCAATTTATAACACAGAATGCAAAGCTGAAAGTTGAACATGGATGTTGTTGAACCCAATTGAAGCCTGAATTTCTAGATATGTGTATAAAAAGGTTTAAAGTTATGTTTTCATAAATTGTTTGGGAGAGAAATCTTTATTCAGATTAGGGTTTAGAAATAGAGTTGTAGAAACATGGGAAAACTTGCTTCAGTTTCTGGCAGCAAAGTTTGATAACAATTCTCTTACAATTCTCTTAGAAAACAGTGTTTTGCAATCTAATTTACAAAAACATAGCTGAAGAACCAGAGGGAAGTCAACTGACATGCTTAGATCTATACCAGTCTTGACCTAGGGAAAGATTAAGAATATCCGGTTCTAAGTGGATTTATGGAATTAACTAGACACTGAAGTATGTTGTGCAAGGACCTTCTTGTCTGTGGATTTTTGAGACATGTGACTAGACAAAGCCCTAAGCCATGTCTTCTACGTTCAGTGCTGAATTCATTCTGAGAAGAAGGCTGAACTGAAAAAACCTCTAGATACTCTCCAACCTGTGTGTTTCTGAGACTGTAACATAAAGTGAAGACTTTACCGTATGAGGGTTGATGTATGAATGATGAATGCCATGATGAATTGCATAAAATTGGTTGTACATTTACCCTCTGTCTATATTTTTTATTATCAGAACAAAAGTGATAAGTGGAATTATAAGTGAATATGAAGTGAATATATATCTACATATCTATATCTATGTATATAATGTGTATATACCCAAAATAGACAATACTTTAAAATAAACATCCTTTTAAGTCAAAAAACTCCCTGTTTTTTTGACAACTGAATAAGTATTTTTTATAATTTGAAAGGATTCCCATTTTCAGTGTGTCCTTTTTCTACAGCAATACAAAATAATAGAAAAATAAGAGCTCTTTTTCATTTCTCTCTATGGCTTGCTGTTGCTGTCAAGCTGTGTAAGGTCAAAGAGTAGATTCTACATCATTGTTGAGAGGTGGGAAAGAGAGTAGTGGTTAGAGAGGTGGTATTACCATCTCTCTAAATTCTGTAGTATTGCTGGCAGCAGAAAACTCCCAAAGCAGAGGATCCAAGTGAAGGAATTGTGATTCAGATTAAAGGCTTTAAAGGTTTTTACAGTGGAGTTTCCTCTGCAGTGTACTTGTGTGTCGTGTGTTACCTATCGTTACGTACCACTGCTTACCCAAAGTGAATGTAGAACCAGGTTCATCACCAGAGACTGTCTGCTTTTCTCTGAAGTATTCAGCTTTGACCATGGTCAGACATACAGCACTTTTCTGGTACAGCACAGTGCTTTCCATGTTCCCAACTGCTGGGATGTAAGAACGTTATTTTCCATTTGCTGGTGGAACTCCTTGGGGTTGTAAAGAAGAAAAAATGTTTTAGAGATCTAAATATAAAAGAATGCAATTTTAACATATTGTGTCATTAAGAAATTTAGAAGCTTTTAGACAGATTGTGAAGGTAGCAGAAAATGAGATGCAGTGTTGCATTAGATATGTTTTTAGTATTTTCTTCTTTTTGTAAAAGCTGTAATTTTCAGAGTTTAGAACCAATTTAATGTCCCTGGAGCTACAGCTTTTTTGTATCCATTGTCCATTAGGTGAATTGCTAAGCCAAGAATGGAATCCATTTATAATGTATAAAATATAGTAAAATGCTTTAAAAACAGTCTAGGTAGGGAAGAAATCAGCAGGAGTCCATTAAATTTGAAGATGGTGAGTCCTGAGGTTCTTCTTATAATCAGATAATGTGTTCTTGTGCTTTGATAAGAGGCATTAGATATAGGAAGATTTATTTAAAAGTTTGAATTCAATAAAAATTTATACAGAACAAATGCAAAATGCATTCTGTTTGACATTTGAGACAGATTTCAAAACAGTATTTTGCTTTAAAGAATACCCTGTGACTTCAGTAATATTTATTATGTTTTAATAAAAATTAATAAGTAAAACCTCTGAAATTATAGTGTCAGTGTTACAGACTTTAAACAGATGCCTGTCAGAATACCCTACTAAGTTACATTCTTATGGCATCATAACTTGGACGTGAAAATGTGGTCTTACCAGGGAAGATCACAGGCGCTGACATATTGTTAGCAATGAAAAGTAAATCTCTGCAGAGAATTTAAATCGTTAAGAACAATATGAAGAGAATGCGAAGGGAATAGGAAGGGAACAACTGAATCTGAAACACCCTGCAGAACATCCCAAGTTCCTCAGCGTCTCATTTGTGCCCAGCCTCAGCCCACATCCCACAGCCCACGGCCCACGGCCCACAGCCCACGGCCCACGGCCCACGGCCCACAGCCCACAGCCCACGGCCCACAGCCCACAGCTCACAGCCCACAGCCCACATCCCACAGCCCACGGCCCACGGCCCACAGCCCACGGCCCACAGCCCACAGCTCACAGCCCACGGCCCACAGCCCACAGCCCACAGCCACATCCCACAGCCCACGGCCCACGGCCCACAGCCCACGGCCCACAGCCCACAGCTCACAGCCCACGGCCCACATCCCACAGCCCACAGCCACAGCCCACAGCCCACGGCCCACAGCCCACAGCTCACAGCCCACGGCCCACGGCCCCCAGCCCACATCCCACAGCCCACAGCCCACATCCCACAGCCCACGGCCCACGGCCCACAGCTCACAGCCCACAGCCCACAGCCCAGAGCCCACAGCCCACAGCTCACGGCCCACGGCCCACAGCCACAGCTCACAGCCCACAGCCCACAGCCCACAGCCCACAGCCCACAGCCCACCTGTGTGAGTGTCCTCAGCAGCTCACGGGCGACCTGCTCGTGCTGCCAGGGCCAGCGGCTGGCAGGAACTCGCCATCGTAGAAGCCCTCCCTTGGAGTCTTGCCTTTATTTATTTCTGCCTGGTGAGTAGAAACTCACTGAGATGTCTTAAAAAGTTTTTGCTGCACTGTTGAATCTTGATTCCTCTGTGGTTGGGTGCTTTTTATTCTTTTTATTCTGGGAAGTAGATGTATCTCCCAGTAGGAATCTGCTCAATGTACAGACAAGGAATCAAGGAATATTCTGGATTTGACAATCACAATGTTTTTAAAAAATCTCAAAGTTGTTTTTGGTTGAAGTTAAAAGAGAATTTTCCCAAAGTTTTCAATGTGGCAAAGGTATTTTAAAGCTTAGTCAGCATAGATTAAGTATGCTTCATAATTTTTAATATTTTATATTTTTTACTGAAGTGTTTTCTTTTTGGAAAGTATTAAATCCATCCAAATACATAATTATTTAGTCTATTTTTGTCCATCATTCTAACACGTCTTTGGCTTATTTACATATATTCTTGTAGCTCTTCCTTCAATGTCCTCATGTGGCTTCTACTCAGATTGGAGATCTTTATGTGAAGCAACAAGATGAAACCAATGATGATTCCTAGGTTTTATTTTGGACAGTTGAGGTGATCATGGGGGATGGAACAGAGGAAATGGCAACTTTTGCAAATCAGATATTTGAAGGGTCCAAATATTCTAGATTGAATGTCCACTGCAAGAGCTGTGTAGGAACAGAGAAAACAAACAAGATGCACTTAGTGGATGATTCCAGGACAGAGAAGACACAGACAAAACAGAATGTTACAATTTTTAGGTTGTGCTTTCTATCTTGCCTCTCCCTCCTGTTTCTGTGTCAATTTACCTTACATATACATTTAGACTTTTCTAGTTCCTCCAGAGCTCTCATGATGCTCCGGATAAACAGTATACATTTCACAGAAAGCATGCATAAATTTAAATTCACCCAAGAGGTTTAAATGACTCCTTGGGGTTAAATGAAATGCATGTTAATCACATTCATATAAAGTAAGAAGCACAGATTTTAACAATCTGTCTCTATACACATACAGAATCAAATAGCAGAGCTACCAATTAAATCATAGCATGTGTGCCTCCAATGACACTTGAATTGCAAACAATACTTTGCATGAGAATTTTGCACCTTCAAAAATTCGTCTTCCCGTATTTGGAATCAACAGACACTTTGAACAGTACCGGAGAGGTCTCAAGATCCATTATGAAAATGGAACACACCATGAGTGGAGAGAATAGTGACTAACTGCATGGATGAGACACAGCAGGATCATCATTTGGGACAGAAGCAAATATGTCAGGTGAGATAATTCCAGCACAGGAAGAAGGATGTTAGTGACTTCATACAAGGCAATGTGTATACAAAGGGAGCTTGTTTGTATTTTACTTCTTGATGTGACCACCTATGCCCTTAAAGTCAAATCAAACTACAACAGCTAGGGAAGAAAGCTATGGCAATGGCTAGTGGAGTGCAAAACATCATTTAGGAAAAGATTAAAAAATATGCTTTCCAGAAGAAAAATGTAATCAGAGATGTTTCAACTATTTTCTGATTTATTGAACACTAGATTTTAACCTGTGGCTGTTTTGCAATGTGTTTACATGCTGAAGGTAGTTTGCAGTATTCCAGACAGCAGTAAGAGAGAGGACCCTGAGAAGCTTTAAAATAGATATTTTATAATTTCTGAGAGAGATTAGTTGGTATAATTGCCAGTGGTAGCATGATCCATAATGGTATTCCAGAAAGGCTTTTCCACTGTCCTGTGTCTATTTCCAGCACTAAATGTAGAATAAAGTACTGAGTCACAGATCCTCTTTGGTTATCTAGCCAGGACACCAAAGCTGATATAGGAACTTTGGGAGTTACCGCCTACTGCCTCTACGAGTCCCCATGACATTTGGGCACAGTGTGAGAGAAAACAGTGTGTGGACCTCCTCCCGCTTTCTGCTGGAGACAATGGAACTGCTTCGGCCTTATTCACACGTTCTGGGATCTCCCATGCCCAAGAGACAACGCCCTCCCCAGTGCGGGGGTTCTTTTCACAGTTTGTACTTCCTGGCTTGAAAAGAAATGACATCTGCCTCTTTGAGCATTGCTAATAACAGCTCTGAGGTCCACAGCATTCTTTGTTTTTTGTTCTGTTTTCAATTATATATGTTGTATTGTGAAGAAGAGAAAGCAAAGAAAGGAGAAAACCATGATAATTCAGGCAACACTTGTGAATCCTGGATAACATTTTCTCTGTAAGGCAAGCTAATGCTTTAGCAGAGCATTTTCTTGGCTTCTGTGATTGGGTTACAGTGATATTATTTGTGTTATGATTTAATACAGTCACTGGACTTGCATCAACACCGTTCCAACCAAGACAAGTGGTAAGTCTTAGAGTACCACACAACCGAGACAGATAAGTGGTTGGCTCTGCTTTTGACTCTGCTCAAGTAGCAAGAGTAAAATCCAAAAATTAGAAAATATATGTGAAAATATTTCCTTTTAACTTCTCACAGACACTGTGTAGGTAGCCTCACATCTTGTGTCTGGGTCTGGAGAGCAGGTATCTCTTGGGGAGAGCAGCACGTGACCAGTCCTTCACTGGAGAAATAGAAGCTCTAACTGTGCCCTTGAGAGCCACAGCCAGCTCTCTCTTCTCCTCCTTCCCAGATTAACACCAGCAGCTTGGTAAACCACTGCTGCATTCACTCAGTAACAAACTATAACATGTAGAATAGTGATCTCTGAATGTGCAAAAAGCATTACCTGTAATGTAAATCCCTGAAACTTGGCCTTTTGTTTTACTGCTGTGAAGGCATAAATCTCCAGGTCCTCTATAGCCCAGTCTGTCTTGGACACGGGCAGTGGTGAAGATGAGTCAAAAATATTGGTTGGAGAGGAGATAAGGGTAGGATTTCTATCTCTTAATGTCTAAAATTTAGTTGTACAAGATATTAAACCTAAAAAAAGAAGAAATTACAAGATAATACACATACAATTTTTATTCTGAGAAGGAGATAAAAAATAAAAGAACATACTAGGTGTTCATCATATCATTCAATTTACACTGAGTTAAGATACTGCAGTGCTGAAGTGTTGCTCCAAAGCTAGTTACAACTGAGGAAATCAGGTTGGCTTTTATTTTTTAGTTAGCTATATCACTGTTCTTCAGAATCTCTTCTCTACTTAGTCATTCATCAAATGAATGCAATTGCTTCACCAGTGTAAGGCAGCTGCCATTGCAGGTTTGCCCTGTTAAGGATAGGCTGCTTTTTTGAAAATGAGCCAGAGCACCAGGGAAACATATTTTATGGCCTAAGAGAATTTCTAAAATCCTGGATTAAAAAACGTCATAACTCTATCATCTGAGAAAGTAAATTCCTTTTATGTATTATAATTAAATTGATTAAAACAGTTGAGTAAGGCTTAAATTTCGTGCAGTGGTCTTTGTATTACAGGTCCCCTTTAAGACAGATCACATCATCCACACCAACAATTAAATAATGATGGTGGATATTGTTACACTATTGCATGCTGCCAAGTAGAACAATAAAAGGTCACAAGAAGTGACCTTTGCACACAGGGGGTCCAGAGATTAGCTTCAAACTTTGGTTCCTTTTGGCAGGATGTTTGCAGACAGTTTTTTCCAATGGCAAATAAATTATGATCTAGGAAAAATCTGGTGTAGTAAACAGGATTTAAAGAAGCAATAACAGTTTAGTTTAAAAGTTTAGATGGCATTACTTAACCTCATCACTACATCACTTTTTATTAGTACAATTACCTTTTAAAGATGGTGAAGGACCAAAAATCACATTGACTTGAGACCTTCAACTTGTCATGAAGAAACCCCTCCCAAACAAGCATTCACATTTGGTCACTGCAACCATGGGAGAGATCTGATAGGCAGATGACATATACCAGTGTATGTGACATGGAAAGCTGGGAAAGAGACAATTATTAGAACTTTAGGAATGAAAGAAAAGACAAATATTTCAGTTATGGTAGAGTTGCAGTAATGCTAATGTAATGCATAATCATTCTTTTGCTATATTCTCCATGTATTAATTTTATCAACCTTTATAATAATGTTTATCCTACGGCATTCTTTCAAAAATGCCCCACTTTACCTATTTTATGTCATGGGGATACCTATCTCTCATCATTTTTATGTAATTTTCTGCTGTCTACTTTAAAGGAGGACTATAGGACCAGAACCCCTCTACAATAAAAATGTGAACTTGCCAAAGACTTATAAAAATGTTTTCCATTTCATGTTCATGTCTTGATATTCCCAAAGTTGTATTTGCTTATTTGATTGCTGCAGAGCACCGAATTGACATTTTCAGAGAATCACCCAGAATGACACTGAGTACTAACAGTCAATTCAGAGGACATTGTTGTCTGTGAACTCAACACTGTGCCCATCATTACTTGTTACAAATGGAAATATCTAAAGCAATCAAAATATTTGAAATTTTGTAAAGGAATTATTTGATCTCCATTGAAATGAAGGTTATTAGAAAATTAGGATCACAGAATCATTGAATATCTCAAGTTGGAAAGCAACTATAAGGGTCACTGAGTCCAGCTCCCAAGATTCTAAATCAAAATTACTTTTGCTACTAATAACAATTTAAATTATTTTTTCTTGTAGTAATAAAGGTGGATTTAGTTATGCTAAAAAACTAAACACTAACAAACTTAGAAACCATATTGCACACAGTGTCTTGTGTATTTCACGACAGTGGAAATAATGTGCTAAATTCGTGTTGATGGTGATAACTGGAGGAAAAAATCTCTATTCAGGCATATAAGCTTCTATTAATTTGTTCTCAGTAGCTACAACATTTTTGGCTTTGTCTGTGGCAGGATCAATACTAGTGACGAAAACCAACAGGCGCAGCTTGGTAAGGACAGAGTAAAAAACCAGTTTAAGAAAAATCTGTTGCAACATCCTATCCAGTGCACATGACAATGCTGTTGTCCAATCCAGTCCCAAGAAATAATCTGTCAGACTGTATCCCTCTGTTTTTCAATCTCACTTCCAGCATGAGGGTCTCTATGACTTCTCTTGTTGTCTACAGTGGTTTTTTAATTAATTTTTTCAAGTAGATGATCAGAAGAAGCATGCAAGTGACTACTTTCCTACTGCTCAGTCTTGTTTTGACTGGGAACTTTGAATGCTGCTGTGACAGAAATTCCTAATCTGCCAGAGATTGTAGGTATAATGTAACTAAATTCAGTGGGATAAATCATCAGGATTGAATTTAAGCACAAGTGTAGTATTTTTATTGGACTCAGGCTTGCATACTGAATAATAAGAGATGTTGTTGATTAGAGAACTACAGGTTTTATATATGAAAACACTCGTTTCTCCCCTGACAAAACTTAAATTTGCATTATTCTTTCTACACAGAATTTTTTTTTATCTGTGATAAAAAGACAATCTTTTTCTACACAGTCTTCTTTTTATCTGTGATCCAAATCTTTGGCCTATGCAGTGCAATACAAACTTCAACACATTTCACTATGCATGTATCCCATGTGTTCAGCCATACTGAGTGAGTCTTTGGCATAAGGCAAGAGCAAAACTAAAACCAAATATTACTATAAGGAGAATATGATATAAATTCAAAGGAGTGTGATGGAGAAATAAATTCAAATTAAACAACAGCTAACATATTTACAACATGAGTAGGGTGGATATAAACTTGCCTTGAAATTGCCATTACATGACATTAAAAACAATTTTATGTTTTACTTGACTTTCTATATGTTGGAACATTTCTATACAGTCTTGGAAATTTGGGCAAATTCTTCTAGCACTATGGAAAAATGTTCTCAGAAAGTCAGACTATTTGAAAGAATTTGAGGAAAGAAATGAAAATAGGATTGTAAAATGGGGTCACAGATTGTCAAATTTCCCAACCTCAACCTCCAACACAGCTGAAATTGTCAGGAACAGAACAGAACACTGAAAACTGGATGGTCTCTCTGGAGAGTTTTACAGAATTGCAGCATTATCTGTCTTTGTGTTCAGCTTGGTGAATAACAAGTGATAAGAAAGCTTTGTGGACTCAAGTTCAGAGAACTCTCTCCACACTTCACAATGAAGCATAAATATCTAATGCTTTCAGATGCCTCTTAACTTTCAAAGTTTTGGGGCTTGTTTGGTTTTGTTCTGTTTTGTTTTGCTTTTTACTGTAACTCAAGGTTATTTTCTATATTTTTATTCTAAATTTACTTTTATAAGTCTTCTATATAGATTTCATTGCTTTTGCAAGCAGACGTAAATTAACCTGAAGTAGAACTTTTGTGACCAACACAGATCGTAAGAAAGAGATGTGGGCCACCATATATTCACAAATCATATATTGAACCACTATTTTCTTCCTTCTATATACTAAACTGTTGGGGCAAATATAATTTTTCAGAAAGAGAAGGAGCATTGGGATTCACCCTATCATTGTTTGTCTCAGTGTCCACTGATAGTACTTTTATAATCTCCTCATCCCTTTCAGATGTATGTCAGCTGAATGAGACACATTGGATTTGGGTTTGGTCTCCTGGAAGTACTAGGAAATGTTACTTTTTATCTATTACTGTGGGTTGAGATCTCACTCTGTTGCAGTCATTGAAGGTATTACATAAGTGAAGAAATTATTATCATAATGCTCAGCTCATGATTGGTAACTTCCTAAGACAAAATATCTTGATGGCTCATCTGGACTTAGTAGGCAGAATAATCTACAATCCTTGTTTTTTTCAGAAATTTAAAAGCATTTAAGCTAATGTTTTTGAAAAAATACCTAATAAAAATGACAAAATTAATTGGGGTAAGGTATTCAGATTTTGAAATGCATTTAGGCCAGCTCTGCATATCTCTCACATTTAGGGGTTGTACTAAAAGAAGGAAATGAGCATTTGGTAGGATCTTGGCATCTTCCTGCTCTGCCTTTTTCCCACTATGACTACATGATCCAATTGCTTCCAAGTGAGCAGTGAGCCTGTTTAATTTGATTAAAACTTCGTACCCTTCTTTGACTCTATCAAAGATAAAAAGATAAGATTTTAATCTAGCAGCGGGGAAAGCAGCACTCTGACACTAGGCACCTCTAACAGTTCTTCCAGGGTAATTTTGCCAGAACCCGTCTATTTCTGAACTGTGTGCAGTAACATGATGTGCCCTTCTTCTCTCTCTTCTCTCTCTTTCTCCCCCTATCTCTTGCTGCCTCTCCCTTTCACTGAAATGGCAGCTAAAGAACAAATTGCCTTCTTTGTCTGAAGCCTGCTTGTTCACAGTGGGGCTCTTGATCTGAAAAAACCCAGAGATGTCAGGCTGTATAAACTCTCAGGGAAAGATATATTGCATAAAGGTTCCCACTCTGGAAAATTATATGCTACTTTCAAAATGCTTTGCCACTTCTAAAAAGTGTAATTATACCCTTCTCCTTAATGACTGACATAGCATATGTTTACACATGTTTTAGCTGACTTATGACAGTACACAGAAGCACATTGTGCATTTGATTTTAACAGCTAAAAGGAAATGGGACCAACATCCGAACCTGTCTGTTAACATTGCCCAAGTACTTTTGAACACAAAGTACACCTAGTACCAGTGCTTGTGCCCTCCCTGGCCCTTTCTCTACATGATAAATTATCTTGTCATTTTCTTCCTCTAGTCTGCAATCCATGTCATGTCAGCCCTTTCAGTTCAATTTCAGAATTTTTGTTTGGTTGGTTAGTTGTGGTGGGGATTTTTTTGTTTATTTTGTGGGGGAATTTTCTGTTTGTTTGGGGATTTTATTTATTATTTATTTTTTGTTTTATTTGTTTTATTGGTAATTTTTCCTCAATATTGTCTGAATGCTCACTTGATCATGCTGGTTTGGGCTCCTATTATAGGAAGCTTTGAGAATATTTTCATAGTTTGGCTTTAAAGAGCTGGATGGAACAGAGAACTAGTTACCATACTGGAGCCTTTCAGCTTTTTGCCCTTGGGTGAATATATCCCCAAGGGTGTGGTGGCTGAGAATTATTATGCTTTAGTGTTTCCTACTGGGATGTTTAAACCCAGAAGGTGGTCCCATCTTGACTATCACCAGCCAAGCATTGCTGTCACAGTAATTGCTACCTCCTTGGAAGGCTTTGGGAAGGAACTCAAGACCAGATATGGAAAGAATGCTTCTTTGTGAACTGTGGAGGAGACACTGCCATGTAGCTCAGTGCAGGGAGCGCACAACAGCAAGAGCTTTCAGCACTCCAGGAGGGCTCACAGGCACAAGGAATTCAGTGTGTTGGTTAAGCCTCTGACCCCAGAAAGCTTTTGAGATGCAGACATAAGTAAAACCGGGCCCTTGCCTACACTTTGTGAAAAAGACACTAAACAAACCTAGGACCATCTGGTCTCACTCTCTGGGCCTCCAGGGTTGGGAGATCTACTGAGAAAGAGTTCAGTCTCTTGAGGGAGAAATTGCCTTGCTTCACTAAACTAGTGGTAAGAAAGCTGTTCTGGCAATTCTAAAGCATGCACTAGGGAAAGTATTTTTGCACCATTTTGGAATTACTAATACAAAAACAAAAATTACTTAAAACCAAAAACTAAAACTACTAAAGCAATGGGCTAAAAAAATCTGTAGAGAAATGTTCCCTGATCATCTCTACTGCTACCACACACATTCACTAGACTGTCCTCCTCAGCTAACACTCTCCCAACAGAAGCATTTCTTTTAGTTGTTATCAACTAAAACACATGGACAGCTGCTTAGAACTAAAGAAGCAAACAATTCCCTAAACTGACAAAGTGCACATCTAAGCAAGACAGGACATTAGTGTAGCAGGCTGAATCAATGTGTTTTCCCACTTGTATATTCTTGTGACATTGTCTTCCTCTTTTCAAAATTAACAAAAAAATTTTCTAATTTTCTATACCCAAACCATGAGCTCCGGCATGCCTTTGTAAAATACTCCCCAGAAAAATGCAAACCCATCATTTTCTTAATGATTCAGATCCATGGTACCTTTTTCAAAACTTAAAAACAAAGATATAATAACAGATAACCTGGCATCAACATCTTCAGAATATAAGCATTGTTCAACAAACTTCTAGGAGACTGCCAGATGATGATTCCCTCTTCATCAGTGTATCTTTCTGTCAATATAAACTATGAACCCAAAAGATCAAATGATGTCTGAGGAAAAGGGCTTGAATTCAGAATTGGTGTGGGGTTATATAGCTCAACAGAAGTCAGTAGGAAGTGTTATTATACCTTAGTCAAGGTGACTGATTAAAAAAGAGTTTTCCATCTATTATAAGAACAATTAAACATACTTGCTTAATCATTTTAGAACCGGTGAAGTTACCTCTTACACCCTTTGGAAACAGAAAGCCAGTGAACTTGTCTAGAACTAATAGTGATTATTTGCTTGGGCAACCCAATCAATCACTAAAATAGATTTAACTTGCTTCTAAGGTAGAAGTGGAAATTTTGCATTCACAGTGGTCAGTGGCTGTGAAGTCTTCCAAAACAGTTTTCTGGGGTGAATCTCATTTTGAGCCATGCAAAAGTCAAACAAAATCAATGCTCTCCGCTAACAATCTCCCACTGCTCAAAGAATAGCAATTCCCTAAGGTATGTTAATTTATTTACCCCTTTCACTTTCTTTAGCAGTGTTAAAGCTAAATATATTCGAATATCTCTGATCAGTTCAGTCTCTGATTCAGTCCAGTCTCTGTAATTCAGTCTCTGTTCAGTGTAATTAAAAATGCCCTTAAGCAAATATCTTTCTCTTTTAAAACCAGTACACCTCAGAACATCAAATTGGAAACAAAATCACAAAGAGGGTGAAACTTTGTTAGAAAGAATAAAAAGCTTATTTTAATTGTAACTTTTGCCTCTGCACATCCTGTGACAAGACCATGACTTTTAAGAAAGGTGCTTTGTTGTGAGAAATCTTAAATTGTTGATAAGAATTTGGGTTGTTGTACTTTTTATATGCTTGCTATTGTATGTGTAAAACATTTGGTTTTAACGTGATGATGAAACTCTATTAACACTTTGGCAAACCTCAGGCATCTTATTATTTACATTTGTATTTATAACTCACATTCAGTAAACTAATGACACTCAAGTGATAAATAGTATGTCAGTGTGGGCTGAGGTGACATACTGTCTCTGAAATCCAGGTCACTCACTGAGTTGTCTAAATATTGATTTAGATTCTTCACTTCAGATACTTTAGTCTGACAACTTTGTCCTTAACTGGTACCTTTGTCTCTATCCATCCAGTGCTAAAGATGTCAGGAAAAAAAAAAAATTCACTTGATTTTTCTCTCGCTTAACTTTTTCCAAATAGTTTCCAATGTTTTCCTGACATTCTATTTCCTTCCCACTCTCACTTATCAGTTTTCACACCAAAACATATTGTTGGATATATCAAAAGAAGATTATCCCTAATTTTAGGCTTTTATGGTTCCACAAACCAAATACATTTTCTTACTGGCTTTTATTATTGGTCAAGCTAAAAAAAAAAAAATCCAATTTACTGGACATTTTCCTGTCTTTATTCCTGTCTCTCCTGTCTGCCTATATTGGTTTTTAACTCTGATGACCATATCAAGCTTTTGCAACTAATATCTCCAAACAGTTTGTACTCTACTGGTGTAAACAAGAAAATTAAGTTGTCCGTTCTTCTGATATGAAACTTAGTGCACAGATTTCCTCTGTCCTGGACTCACCTCCTTTAGAGAAAGCTGTCTTAATAGTAAATTGGCCAATGTGCACCTTCCCACCTTTCAGGACTATAGTTTCTTAATTAGCAGTAAAAGCCAAGATGATAGAATTATATAGGATAAGACACCAGGTTTTCAGTTGAAGGAAAGTCTGCCTACCCAAACAGCGTGTGATATGAGGTACAGGGACAACTTGTGTCCTTCTGGTCCTACAGCCTATTGACCTCTATAATACAACTGGTAGTCCCTAAGTTAGCCCACAGTCAGACGCCAGTCTTCTCCTTTACTGTCCATGCTGGATGGTGTTGTACATGGTACAGACTTGGCAAGGTTTTCATGGACCCCACTGCCTTAATTTCAAAAGCATGAGAGGAATAGATCTTGGCAGTGGTTAGAAGAATGACAGCTGAAAAGAAAAGAGATTGCCTTGGCATCAAATCGCCATGCAGTGAGGACAGAGAGAAGCCAAGAAGCAATGAATCCAGGTTGGTGAGGACAAAAAAATGAAAAGCACGTGGTTGCTTTTGGTTGTTTCTCTGTAGAACAGTTACAGGTGTATCTCAATCACGTGTGTTCTGAAGATGCTAATACAGCAAAGACAGCAAGGATACCCTAACTTTTATGTGGTGAACTGAAAAATAATGTTCCAAACTTATGACATTTAACTTACTTTAGTACAAAAGAATGAACATCCACTAACCCAAGTGAAAAAAAAAAAAAGCTAGGAGGAAGAGTTCTGCTGCTTTATTCTCAGAGTATTAGGATTCACCTTCTAGTTTGACTTTGATTATGATTAAATTATTTAACTGAAATGAATGAACAACTAGCACAACTAATGTATTGGGTTTGCATGGCAACATTTTGGTAGTGGTGGGGCTGCAGGGGTGGCTTCTTTGAGAAACTGCCAGAAGCTTCCCCCATATCTGACAGAGCCAATGCCAGCCAGCTCCAAGATGGACTTGTGGATAGCCAAAGCTGAGCCCGTCTTTGGCTCTGGGCTAATGTGTCCAAGAAGAGGAAAAAGTTACTGCATAGAAGAAAGTGGCAGGCAGAGAAGAGAGTGAGAATACAGAAATGGCTCTGCAGACGCTGAGGTCACTGAAGAAGGAGGAGGAAGATGTGTTCCAGGCACCAGCACACAGATTATCCTGCAACCCATGGCGAAGATCATAATGAGGCAGGATGTCCCCTGCAGCCCATGGAGGTCCCTGGTGGAGCAGAGATCCACCTGGAGCCCATGGCAGACCCCATACTGGAGCAGATGGATATTTGAAGGAGATTGTGACCCCATGGGGAAGAGCCCGTGATGCAGCAGATTTGCAGGCAGGATTTGGGACCCCACAGGGAGCCACATTGGAGTGCTTTGCTCCAAAGGAGCTTCACCCCATGGAAGGAACTCACATTAGAGTAGTTCATGAAGAATTGCAGCCTGTGGGAAGGACTGACATTAGAGTAATTAATGCAAAACTGTCGCCTGTGGGAGGAACCCTACACTGGAACAGAGGAAGAGTGTGACTAGTCCTCCTCTTGAGGAAGAAGAAGCAGCAGAGGGAACATGTGATGAACTGTGCCCCTGCACTGCCTGGGGAGGAGCTGAAGAACTGGGAATAAAGTTAAGGCTGGTAGAAGGGCAGGGTGGTGGGAAAGTAGTTTTAAAATTTGGTGTTATTTCTTATCACCCTACTCTCATTTGATTGTAATAAATTCAATTTATTTCCCTAAGCTGAGTCTGTCCTGTCCATGAGTAACAGATGAGGGATCTCTGCAACTTTCTTGCTCTTAGGAAATAGATCTGTAAAGCAAAAACTAATAAGAGACTGATGTTAGAAAAACTCTTTTGTAATTTTACCTTTGTAGTGTAAACATAACAGATATTTGACACTGTGGGAGTGCTTATGCAGACTCTCATTTTTGTGATATTATTTTTATGTATTCACAACATATCATTCTTTCAAACTACCTACGGTACAGTATATGATGTTCTGAGACTGAACTTTCTAAGTCAAGGTGTCTACTCTAAAATGAGTCCACCTTTCCTTTCTTTGCTCTTTTCTTACTACTTAGATAGGAATTGTCTTTGGAACAGAAATATCAGCAAGAAATACTTCTACTATAAAATAGATACAAATTGTATTCTTGTGAGAATTTTGTTGGTATCTAATTTGAGAGAAGGAATTTTGAATAAGTAGGAACTTGTAACATTTATGTGAATGTGTGGATTTATTTTGAATGCCGCTCTCAAATCTTTAAATGTTTAAAGATTACATATTTCTTAGAACTTTTTTTAAAAACAATTGATGTATATATTATTAATATCACAGAAACAATTTTCAGAGAAACATAAAAGAAAAATCTGAAGAAGTCTTGCTCTATCAAAGAATGGTAATGAAAAGTAGTGTGAAATTTTGAAGTGAAAATATGTAAATATTTCTTTTAAATAGTATACTATTTGGAGAATGGGAGTACGGTTTTTATTTTCATTTATAATCTATTTAGTACTTTTTCTTTACAGTTTAAAGCACTGTGCAGACAAAGATAGCAATTAATACTACTGTGAGATACTCTGCCTTCGTCACACTCCTGCAATTGATGATAAAATTATGGGCCATCTAGAGTACAGAAAACAAAACAAATATTGTATTCTTGGTGTGAAGCTTCAAAATACTAACTACTTTTTAAAATCTTGTTACATTCAGAACTCGCAAACAGTCTTAGCTTACAAATATTCAACAACTTGGAGCCTCTTCCTTATTAAATCCTATTCTGTTTTTCAAAAGTAACCCCATAGATTTAGAACATGAAAACGTATGGCAGTCTTCTGTCAGCATATTCTTCTATCTGTTGTTACAGGGAGATTTTAAATGGCATGAGGGTGGGTTATCTGACAAATTTGTTTTATAAAGGCCTTAATTCTGCATCTTCATGCATAAATTTAAAGGGCTATGCTAGTTCATAATTACACAGTATATACAGTTTGGGTCCCTGAAAACTTAATCTGTATCACAGAATCATGGAATGTTTTGGGTTGGAAATGACTCACAAAAGTCATCTACTCTAGCCCCCCTGCAGGGTGGGGACATCTTCAGCTTAATTGTCTGTATATGAAAGTTCATACCCACATATCTGTACCAGGCTTACTTGAGTATTTTCCTTCTCCCACTATCACAGCTTCCAGCAAACTACATTGACAAATGGTCTAATCTGGGGTAGGCTAAATGACTGTGAAAAAAGTAGAAGACACAAATTATCTGTAGTTCAACGCAGAACCCTTGCTTGGAGGAGCAGGCATAGCTAAAAAGAGGTGCCTTTGAGGATATGCATGCATTCAAAGGTGATGCTCTGTTTCAGAACACTTGGAGAAGAACAGACAGTATGACACATAAGTGACAGTAAACCAGTCTTTAATTACTGTGCAGCCTCCTCTCAACCAAGTATTTTCTTGGCCTGAGAGCGGGGAGTGCATGCACACTGAAAAATGTAGGGGACCTGTACTGGAGGGTTAAATGCTTTTTACAGAAAAAGAGTACAGGAGAAAGAAGAAAGGGACGCAGGTGAAATAAAACTGCCAGGAGGATAAGGTTCATAAAACTCAGGTTAGTCTTGTCATACTGATAGAGATATTAAGTGTCCCAAACCCACATTTTTCAAAATCAAGCTTTTCATTGCCTCTGCACAAGGCAGAGCCCAAGCTCAGCCCATGCACAGTCCGGCTTGGCACAGCCATACATGGTAAGTATTGAGCAAAGCCACTATTTCTGCAGACAGATTTCAGATCCAGGGGACAAAGCAAAGGAGAAACCATTGGCAGCAAACACCTTCCATGACCAAACACCTTCCATGACCTGCAATGCCACTAACATGTGCTGTGCTGTTCTTCGGCATGTGGGAATCCTGGAAATCTGTCTCTATCTCACACATTACTCCCTGCCCACCTGATGTGTCGTGAGTCCCATTATTCACTCAGGCAGGATAGATGGGCATGATTTAGGAAGCTGAACAGCCTTCAGGAACAACATATTTCCCATTTACAGGAAAGTATTGTTTTGTAGCCTTGCTAAACATACATTACTACACCACAGGGAGTAGTATGGCCTACGGACTGAATCAAGGGACAAATTATTTTCACCTAAATTCAGGAGTTAGAAATGAATAATCAGTAAGCTGTCAACTCATATACCTATAGGTAGTCACTGTACATGACATAGGAAACAGAAATATGTGTTTGACCTGAAAGGCCTGGCACTAACATCACATTTCATGGACAGTCTTAGATGTCTTAGTCACTATGTGTGCCAGCCTATCTCTGTACCCAGCAGAGGCTAATCTCATCCTGGTAAAAATTTGAGCTCTGATTCTGTACAGAAAATGGAAGCAGCTTCCAATGCAGTCCATTATTGAATTTCCAGTTACCCTAATTTCGTCATACTTTGTGGTTTCAAAGTTTGTGGAGGTCTGCCACATTCATTTTCTCTTCCATGAAAATGTGACTCACCTGCTACCTGGTGTGTCACTCTTTATCCTTCCATCTCCCCTGCATATGTTTAGCATCAGGCCTGCTTCATCTCTTGGTCCTGCATATTTCTCCTTCTGTTTCTGTACTGAACTGAATAGTTCCTCTACTTATAAGTTGTTTATTATGCTATTCTTTTTACAATTCCCCATGTTATAGCCTAGGTCCTACATCAAATTCCACAACTGATGTCACTAATTTTCTACTGCGCCCAGAGCCTGACAGCATTTATATCAAGAATTCCCTTCTTGTATCTACCAATTTAACCAAAGATTGTCAGTCATCTCTGGCCTTCTCCATGCATCTGGATTTCTCTTCTCAGCCATTAGCAGATGATGCCCTCATGAACTCAAAGAAAGGTTTCTTTGAAAGAAATTACACTGATTTTCTCCAAATTTCTTAGTTTTTTCTTAATCTTGATGCTCTGTGACCTCTGTTACCTGTCAGTGGATGTCACTATTCCACCGACAGGTAACAGAGTGCTGACTCCTTACTTAAGGAAAGTCACTGACCAGAGACAGAAACAGTCAGTTCTTGTGAGATTTCGGTCAACACCAGCTCCTGGAATTACCCCAGTACCAGAGTACTATGCTACTCCTGGGGCAGCTGCAATTAAAAAAAATTGAGATGCTCAGATTC
The DNA here is from genome assembly GCF_027887145.1 of Ammospiza caudacuta. NCBI lineage: Eukaryota > Metazoa > Chordata > Aves > Passeriformes > Passerellidae > Ammospiza > Ammospiza caudacuta. The sequence continues at coordinate 33,379,709 of NC_080632.1, read as the reverse complement.
ATTCATAAACCCACAAAAGCCCATGCATCTTTAATACCCTCTAGATGTAAAACTGTGGAATAGAAATCAAGCCTTTTCCCTTCATGAATTCAGTAGCAACCATGCATGGATCAGAAATGTGACCTTCATGCATATGGTTCAGAAATAATTGGTGCAATCTTTGGTAGAAATATGTGGAAACTAACCCATTTGATGCATCTGGCCCTGGTGTGTTTGTGGGTGGTCATTTACAAACACTGCAGCATATTTGTCTACCAAAAAAAAAAAAAAAAAAGATATCCCTTTCCATGTTTTAACTAAATCAGAAAGGTTGGAAAAGAGGGTTTTTTGTTTCCACTAAACACGTCTGTCTGCTCATCTATATAGACCCATGAAGAAATTTCCAGTCATTCAAGTCTCCAGGGTGTTTGAAAATGTCTGAAGTCTTTTTAAAGAGCAGATTAGCATGTATCCTAAAAGTTAGACTGTAATACTATTTAACTGCTCTATTTTTCCATTATGGGCCTGTCAGCAGGAATATGTTGCCCTATAGTACATGACAAGTGAAAATGCTAGTAACATTGTTTTTCATAGACAGAAAAAATACCAAAGAAGCAATTTCTTAGCTAAAATGTCACCTGTTAGATGTATGGGGCTCACTATATTTTTGTTGCCCTGGTAACGAATGGTGTAAAATGACTCCTTTGCACAGCTCCATCAGAATGATTGCATCCTGGTTTTTCCATCATTTTACAAGAGGTTGTTTTCATTCTCCCTTCCTGACCATATTAAGTGTAAAGAGATTGAATTACTGTGCTGTACACTCTCCATCCAATGTGGATTTAAGAGTTGATATTGATGTACTGAGAACTGCGTTCTTCTTCAAGAAAAAAAAGCTACAAATTATAATGAATTTGACTTTTATGTATCGACCGCTCCAGTAGTGAAGTAGTGTTTCTGCACCCAGGGGATAGACATGGCATGATCAGCATTTTTCACTTGAGCGAATCCAATTGATAAAGCAATATATTCAGTGTCACTTTGCTTGATCTCCAGGTTTAACAATAGTCATGCTAAAAGTAGATACATTACTCCATAAATTTCACTAATAAAAAATGTGCAAGCCATTGCTTTATACAGTTGCACTCTTTCCAACTTTTCACTGAGCAGGGCAGAAAAAGACGAACAGAAATATTGTGCCAAAAGCATGTAAGAGTGGGCAAGTGGCGGACAAGTATTGGTAGGATTCACATATTTACAGCTAAAAAACCCAACACAGGACCGTGAGGTGGGTGGTGATTAGCTTAGCACATGTGCGCCTTGAGACCAAATGCCATTCTCACACTGATACTGCCCTGCTGGGCAGCTGCAGACATAACCCAGGAGTCATTACTTAACATAAGGGTACACAGGAACATTTGGAATGCTTCTGAAGGTTACAGTACCTAACTCCTTTGGTTATAGAAAAAATTATTGTGCATCTCACTGTAATGCAAATATGATATCACCACACATTTTCTGGAAGGAAATGGTATGTCATTCATCCATGTTGCAGAGGATTAAAGGCACAAAGAAGATGAATAGTAGTGTAAGTTTTTATAATTAAATACAAGCTATGGAATACATAATTAAAATTGTAATGAAAAAATAGATGTTAAATATTTTTTCTATAGTACAAGAAATATCTTTTAAAAACCCCTATGTGTGTAATTGAATTTTTTAATGCAGAATACATCTTCTCTGAAAGTAGTATTTCATTTAGAATTACAATCCAAAAAAAGATGAAGGGAAAGGAGGTGAATGTTTAGTGCATGTGTAAAAGTTGCTTGTGACATTAAAATAGTGTGAAATTGAGATGATCTGTTTTCAGCTAATTTATTGTGTTCATCTGGGGCAGACAGAAATTGCTTGAAATGTATATTTTGAGGCACCTGGTTGTTTCTTTAAGAAGTTTTGAAGTGCTTATCCTAAGTTCTAGCAAGTAAGGAGAAGAATACAGGACTTGATATAAAGGATTTCTTGTTTAAGATATATCTAATAATGTAGGTTGCAGATATCTAACTTTGAACTTTATTGGCAGTTTTTTAACTTAGTCGTTCCGCACCCTGGGTTGTGTAATTAGTGAAATCACCTATTCACTCTCAGGTAGAACTCTGTTTAGACAACAAATCTCACAGTGGGGAGAAAACAAATCATTCAGTTTGACTTGAACTGCAATTCACCAATACTCAATGAATGGTTTGGGAAGTGGGGACGTCGGTGGTTTCTCCAGCTCCAGGGTTTTTTTGCTGTTGCTGCTTGTGATGGCTTTGCTTGGTCACCTACCAGGCGCAGCATTGCTGAGCTGAAATGCTCATGTATACAAGTGGTAAGAATGGTTTTGTTGGTTTGTTTAGGGGTTCCCTAAATGACATGAGATTTCACCCAACTATCCATAGACAGTCTGTAAATCTTCTTTTTACCATGACAGCCTCTGTAAAATTAACTAAACTTTGTTAATTTGCATTTTCTTCCGCCTTCCAAATCGCCTGACTTTCTTTGCCATATTTTCCCATCACTTTTGTGATCTGGGACTGGATCATACACAGTATGTTTTGGCACACCTCAGATGTATTTGGCAGGGATAAAATCTCTGCTCAAAGAGAGTATAAGTACATCAGGAGCAGCAAACTTGCCTTCCTGGTGAAGGCAAGTGGGTTACCAGAGCAGGGCTAGCAGTCAGATCTGCATAGTGCCTGTGGAGCTGAACCCATTGTCTGCCTATGTGATTGATTGTTATCACCTCATGAAGCAGACACTCAAATGCTCAGGAAGTTTTAGATGAAGGACAGATGAAGATTCCCATTTGCTTAGCAAAATTGCTATAGTAGTAGTAAAAATAATTAGCAATAGTTAAAAATAACTTCCTAAGAAATAACAGTGACATAATGTCTAGCTTTTGAACTGCTGACAGTATGCACACTGTTACCCTAAAAAAGCTGTATTTGATATAAAGTACTGTTCTGATTTGTTTTGTTTTGTTTTTTACTGTGCTATAATGATGGCATAGAGGATAATCTTCTCCCTTTTGGGGAACCAGTATAAAGGCTTTTTCATTTTGTGCTCAATCACTGAAACCATTCCTCATCCATATTTTAGGGAAGGCGAAGTCTGCCACGCATTACTGCCCTGTAAAAATATTTCCTTTGCAGGATTATGGCAGCAGGAGGAACTAACAAGCATGGAAAGCCCTTTCTGGAGTGCGTCACACCTAGTGGGCTTGGGCAGTCAGCTGAGAAATTTCAGGGTGGCCGGGAGTTTGGGAGATAGTGCACATATCAAGGAAAGAAATGTGAATGGTTGGAAAAGCAAAAAGAGTGGAGTCATGGCAGCAAAAAATAACCTGTTCTAATCTCCCTCACCTTTGAGATGTTGCTGCTGTTGCCCTCCTTGCTAAAAAAGGCTTCTTCTCTGCCTTCTTGGCAGTATTATGAAGGCAATGATTAATGTTTCGTATTTGTGAACACACTATACTTAGACCAAACTGTACTGCTGCCCTCTCCAGAAGCAAATAGGTTGACAGCTTCCTTTATGCACCTCTGGGTTAAATTTCTGATTATCATTTTTCCTGAGCTGGTTGAAGAGAAAGAGGTGGGGAGAGGCATGGATGGGAGAAAGATTTTTTCCAAAGTAATTGGACCATCAGCTTACAATCATCTCTGACCTGTGGATAAATGGAGGATTCCACTTTGCTGCGTTTACACGGTCCTTCAATACTCGCAAGCATAAATAAGTCTCATTTAAAAAAAGGTAAATCCCTTTGTAAGGATAATTAAATGGTGATGAGAACCCTGCCATAGTAAAAGCTCTCAATGGAAAATGAACTTTGTCTCCCTTATGTATGTATGTGTGGGTCTGAGTGTGTGTGACACAATTCATCCTACAAACACACTGACAAATGTAAAACTTTTTCACCTCTATTCACTGTGATATTTTGCAGTAAGGTGGTACAATTATCTTTCTGAAACCACAATATACCTCTCTTCCACCCTTGTCCACTGGAAGTTAGTTTTAAAATATCTTTTGACAGGCCTAACTTATCTTATTATAAATCATCCAGCACACACACACACACACACACATACACACACACACACACACACACACACACACACACACACACACATAATCACATACACAGAGAGAGAGAGAGGCACAAACAGGCACAGCACCTAATCAGGATGTTGCTGGGTAATTTAGGACCACTGATTTGATATAACTGGGTAGAGTTTTGTTATACCCTGTGATTGTAAATATGTCTGCTATCTTTCACAGCCTGGGGAGGCTGGAGGGCCATTACATCTTAATTGAGTAATTTCTTTTTAAATCTCCACAGGCCAAGTTGCTGCTTCCGCAGTGACCAATCCAGGGCGTTGATCTCAGTCTCTGTCTGGCTCCAGAAAATTCTGCTAATATGACTCCCACCTATTTCTGCAATTTTGGTTTTTAAGTGTCCTAAAAGACCAGAACTGGTTTTTTTGTATACACAATGAGGAGAGCAACCTGGAAGCAGATAACACATTTGTGTTTAGATAGACAAAGCATGCAACTACACCTAGTGGGGCCAAGGAATGGAATGGTCTGAGCTGTTTGGTGGAGAAATTAATCAAAAATATCTATAATGGAAGATGATTGGAGTGATCTTCATGTTTTCTCACATCTAGACCTTGAGAGGAAACTGAATTCAGCTTTCTGTGTGGAAGGACAATAATTTTGGACTTTCATTCCTCTAAAAGTAGCAACATTGCCTTTAGAGAGATATATTTAAAAATATTTAAAATAGGCTGACAGCCTATTTTGTAATTATGACAGCCTAATTGTAATTATGTACATGCATCCAAGCACAGGTATGTATAAACTTTCATATATATATATATATATCTTTCATATATATATATATATATATATATATATATATATATATATATATATATATATTCCTCTATTTTCGGAAGTATTTAAGAATTATTTACCAGAAAAGAACAGAAAATCCAAGGATTTATCACAGTTTTTATGTCTAAAGTCCCTAATACAGAAAATGTTTGACTGATATTTATAGGCTGAACACCGGTCCTGTAAAATAATTTTTTGCTCCAAGTATGTCTGGGCAATGTTAGAAAAGCTACTGATGAACTGTATAGTATTCTTTAAATTCATATACTTGTAGATTAAATTTATGCCAGTTTAAGGGCAGACAGTGCAACTTGTTCCAGTAGGGGTTCTTTTGTGGTCTCAGTCTAATTTCAGCTGGAAAAGGAACTGTTTTCCTCCAAAGCACAGGCATCCCAGTTTGCACTTCAGACTAAAAGGCTAAAGAGCAAGAGGTAGGAGTAGTCTGACCAACACCATTCCCTAATGTGGTGCCTCAGATGGTAAGAGGCATACCTGTCTGTCTGGAGAGGGGAAAACACCATGAATTGATTTTATGGACAAAAAGTCACACCTGTCCAGCTGATACCTGTCTCTACAGCTAAATTTCTTTATCTTGTTTTACTGCTGATTTGAACAAAAAGAAGGGTCACACCCCCATCCCAACAACGCCAAATATATGATTTCTAACTATTTTAGATTATGTGACAAAATCTAGCCTTTTGAATGCTTCAGGCTGCATGGTAACACTGCCGAAAGATAAGCAGGAGAGCGCATGCACTGTTTTTGTAAGAAAAAAGACCAGGGAGTAGGAAATCATGGGGTGTGATTCCCACAACCTCTGAATCTGCTCAGGTTGTTTTTTTTTTCTTTAAAAAGAGGCAGCAATCAGCACTGATTGAAATACCTTTGAATGCAGTTATAATGAAATTCCATTTCTCGTCCATGCCAGAGTTGCAGCCATTGTTGGTAATGGTCTCCTTCAGAGCAATACAGTCACTGCTGCCTTGTGAGGTACCATGTGAAGCAGAGGCAGGCAATCCCTGAATAAAATTTAACAAGAAGAGTTTGCTGTAGAGTTTTAACCAGGGCTCATCTGTCTGCTTTCTGGATCTGTCCTGAGAAAAGAATAAACTGTGCATATTCTGTGGGAGCAAAGAAGAAGACCTGATAAAATATATTTTTATTTCCAAACAGGCAATTTGGGTAATTTTAATTTCCTGTACAGGTCTCTATGATGGTACTGTGTACATATAATGATCCATTGTTTGAGATATTGATTATGCTGGACTGTAACTTGGTTTGTGACAGGCCAGTTGAAACCTACTTTAGTTTGACATAACACAGCCCTGTGGAGGAATCAGAAAAACTGCTGCTTTAAAGGGGCCCTGAGTGAGAAGCGCACACACTACTCGAATAACTCAAAATAATTTCTTTGCATTCAGTCTTGTTATTGACGCTGTAGTGAGTAACAGCTGATTTTTTTTGTTGTTATTGGATATGATGCAGAAATTAAGGACCTTTTCTTATTTAGCTCCAGTTTAAGGATTATTACTTTCCAGTAGTGTTTCTTATTTTCCCAAGTTAGTAAACACACAAAAGAGCTTTTATGACAGATAGTGAAAGAGTTGTCTGGCTCTAATGTTTTCATTACTGATAATATGGAGTGCTTCCTGCATCAGCTTCAAGATCCAATCCTCTCTGTTAGTTTTAGAAACAGGTTTATGTGATCCAGTGATCCTTCATCTCCCTCTAAATCCAGTTCCTAAAGAATGAAAATTTCCTGAAAAACAGATCTCTTTGCCTAGTAGTTTTTCTCAGAGTGGAATGCACTTTGTCTTTGTAAAACATTCTTCACAATCTTCCTCTTTGCCTTAAAATGAGGGTCTTTGATGGACTCTGATAGCACTGATGCACCCCACTCAGTGTCACAAACTTGGAACCCTTAGTGGACTAGTTTGAATTTGGATGAGCTGCAGCAGAAGCACAGATGATGGAAAAACTTGTGATTTTGAAAAATTCAACATCTATGTTTCAGCCACATGACACTACATGAAACAAAGAAGATTTTACCAGTCATTGATCCCTGAATTCTTTGCCTGATCCAGTGGCCTAAAAGGGTTGGATTATTCTAGTAAGGCTATTGCAGTTTGTAAGTAATTCTAAGTGGGATGGAAGCAGTGACACCATCTAACCTTAGGCAGCCATAGGGTGGGTGCCCTCTGTCCAGAGAGTCATCATTGTGCAGCGAGTGGGAAGAAGGATGAATGCATTTGAGTCCATCTCGATTTAGTGAAGGCTTAAGTAGGTGAGAAAGACTGCTCCTTATATGTATCACATTCTCTATGGGTACTGCAAAAAGACAGTACACACTCTGTACAGCCTGGTGTACACACATACACATACACAAACATTTTGTGAACATCTAGAGCTACTGAGATGTGTCCACCAAGGTTTTTGCTGCATGGCTCCAGCTAAAATCAACAGAAGTGACATGGCAGAAACTTACCTTGAGAATGTCTAGCTCAAAGAGCTGTCAGAGTAAATTAGCAGAGGGAGAAAATATTTTCATAGCAGTAGTGTCTTCTCTAAAATATTGGAAGCCTTTAAAAGCCACCACCCAGAACAATAAATGCCAAATAAGAACTCGTGTACTGCCATATGAATATTTTAAAATAGTGCTTCTGGAGGATGATTTGACTGTACAAGTTTAAGTTATTCTTAGGGAAAAGCCAACCAAATGAAGAGTTTTCTGACCAACTTCAGAAAATTACTTGTCAAAAGTTCACAGCAGTTTTAAGTGGGTGACATTTATTTTCCATGTTGTTCCTTCAAGGATGCTGCCACATATTACCAGGATAGCCCTATTTGACAATCATGCCAAATTGCCTGTTTTAAGTTGACTTTTACAATACTGAATCAGAGCTTCCAGAAGCAGTGCATTGTCTATCACCATGCATAATTTTCTGAGACAATAAGCAAAAAAAGTTTAGGACATTAGTGCATAGAAACCTATTGGCTGCTCCCTGGTATGATGACTGAGATCCTTGTACCTTGCTACCTTGCAGTGTTCAGCTCCTAGATTGTTTTCAAACATAAGTGATCCAGAATTCAGGTGCCAAGGGTCAATTTCCTACAAAAGAAAAGAGAATAATTGAGCTGCATAATGATTTGAATTATTTGTACTAGATGAGGAAAATAGCAGTTAGAATTTATCTTCTCATTTAAAAAGTTTCTGTAAAGTTCATTTACTGATAAAAAAATCACAGAGGCATGACAACCATGAAAATGTGGGACTCTATTTACCTGGTGCTCTTCGGCTCAAACAGAGAGATCATAAGAACCACACTGAGAGACAGAATGGAGTAACAGCAGTGGAAAGTGAGAAATTCTTAGAGAAATGTTGATTAATTTTCTGGTTCAGCTGTGTTATGTCTTCAAAGCCATCTTCCTCAGTTTGTATATTTGAAGGAGATGCATAGAGCTATTTGATTTATACTTGGCCTTAATGAAGATCAGACCATACCTTTCCACAAAAATCAAGAAATGAGGAAAAGCCTGTGAGGTATGCTTTCTTGAGTAAAGTCTCCACCAAGACAGCTGGATTTGTGTTTGCATAACAGGTAGGATTCATATTTAATGTATTGTCAAAAGAAGAAGACTGTAACCATAAAGAATTTTTTCTTTTGTAATGAATTTGTGTGGTTTTTTTTTTCCTCAGTTCTTCACATAGAGAAAATATCTTCCACATAGAGAAAATATCTTCACATAGAGAAAATATGTACCTTTTTCCCTGATACCTTCTTGAAACTGCTCAAGGCTAAAAAGGAAACCACAGCTCCCAATTTCTCATGGAGTCCTTCCGTGGCTCCAGCCCAATGAAAACATTGCAGGAAGGTGTGTGCTAGATGTCATGTTTCTGGCTGTTTTGTTTGCCAGGAGCTAACTCTCTGTTTCTATAGGGTCCCTCACTGTGCAAATCTAAAGATACAATCTGGCTTTGAATCTTTAGCTAGTCAGAATACAATTCTTCAAATTAATTGATCTCATTTCCTGCCAGGCTTCTGTGCTTATTAGCCAATGTGATGCCAGCTGTAGTTCCTTAAGTACACCAGAAACAAAGGGCTATTATTTCTGGCTAAATTCCAGTAGGCTCATTACCTTCTGCTTCTTTTAAAATTCCCTCTGCAATTATACTACATAAGATTTTATTTATTTATTTATTATTCTTTATACTGCTTTTTGTATAGCTGTGCTCTGTGTGTTATCTTCCACACCAGAAGAGGCTGCATTTAAACAACAAAGAAAGTAATATCTCAGAGTACAGTAATCTGACATATTGTGGGGTTCATTAATTTTGAATTTTACCATTAATACTATCCAGGATTATTATTATTTATGTGTATAATCAGGTCTGCTCTGCATTTTGGACTGCTTAAATAAAAGGTGCTGTATAAATTTCATGAGAAGCAAAAAGGTGCTTTCGGAGGTGGATGTGTAAGATGTCTAGAAAAGTAAGACTTTCAGATCAGAGTTGCAGGCGATTTCTTAGCTGACAAATTAACTTCTTTGACAAGGGTTGGTGGTCAGCACAGCCTGTTCTAAGAGAAAATTTCCCTCCTTTTCAACAGATGAATTCATTTCCCCCTATTAAAAGACATTTTAAAGCAGAATATTACATAATTCCTGAATTAGATTTTACAGAAAGCAAGGCACACCAAGAGTTATCAGATTGCCTCAGGCATGACGGGTGATGCTTTGTGTGACATTATTTTCTCGAGCTTTATGGATTATGTACAGGCACATGATGCAATCTATTATTGAACTAACCTGTGCGAAGGAGTTTGTTACAAGGCTAGTATGGCAATGAGTATAATCTAGGAGTCTGCTGGAGTAAAAACCCCAAGAAACCAAACATGGGTGCAGAAATATATTTGCTGCATTTCTGGTGACCGGAGAACGAAAAAGGGCGGGCAGGAATCCTGGGTAAATGAGGTTTTCGAGACGAGCGATGCTCCCCAGGCGGGGTTCGGCGCCCGAGGCCGGGCTGGCCGCAGCCGGGGAGGCAGCAGAGGGCAGTGCAGAGCCGAGGCTGAGCCGCAGCCCTGGCACTGCACCTTACTCCTTATTAAATAAATTCATAGGGCTAATTTAGCCTCTGAGGAAATTAAACTGCTAATTACATGTATATAAACCACTGAAAATGGTTTTTGCATCCAAACGGAAAAAAAAAAAAAAAAGAAAGAAAAATCTAAATTGCCTAGCTTTGTCTCTCATATTTAAAATATGGTATTTTGGTAACGGAGAATGGAGATGACTTTGAGGAGATTTCGTTAGGGTTTTATGCATGTGCTTGCCTGTGTATGTGTACTGTGTCTCTTTCTCTCTCTGTGTGTCTGTGTGTGTGCGCGTGTGCCTGCGCGCAGGTGTTTATAGGATTGTGTGTCTGTACAAGAGGGTAATCTAACCATTTCCACAGTCCATCTCCTGCTGAGTAAACAATAGTGCTTTTTTCCTCATTCATTTATCCAAGCCAATGTCTTTATAAATGCTGGATAATATGCCCTTGGGTAACATAAGGGCAAAGCTCTAATTGAATCAGGTCAAGACTCCACACATTATCTCTGATAGCACTTTTAAAATGTAGCTTCCTCTGTCAGATCATCTGCCTCTGAATCACTGCATTGGAGATAATTCTAACATTAAGATATTAGTATTGCAGAGCTTATAAATATACAGTTGCAAGAATTATTGTCTGGTGATGTCAAGCTTTCTCTGAACTGTTAATAATCCTGATAGTTTTTAAAAACCATCTAAGCAAGATCAATGGATGTCTTATGACTTAGAAATGCATGTAATCCATAAAGAAGGATAAACATCTAGTGTTTTACATGACTTGAAAGACTTCAGTATCATGAAATGCCTATTCCCTTCAAATGTCTGTTCCTTTAAAACATTTAAGATCTGAGCCCAAAGCACAGTCCAAAGGAACAAACCAGATATTTTTACTCCATGCCAGGATTTAGCAGCCTGCATGGCTGAAAGATTAGACATTAAAACATAACTGGGTACTCACCCTTGCATCACTGTCATAAAACTTGTCTCGTTGACACCAGCTTCCAAAAAAAATTATTTGGGAATATCCTGTCCTTACAGTGACAGAGGCCTTCTGGCACTAAAGTTCTCACTTTCCTGGACGTCCCCATTAATAGCTCTGACAGTTTCATGCCTGGAAAGATCTCTGGTTTGTATCTACATGCAGAACTGAAGAGACACACTAAGAATGTTCAAAAGCATGGAAGCATATTGTGTTTTGGTACGCTAACTGGGCCACTCCTAGGACATCCCACCTCATGTAATGCAGTCATACTAGAAGCAAGACATTAATTGCACCAACACTGTAAGATTGTCAGGGCTACCTCTTAGGTGAAAAGATTAACATATAACACTCTTTTACTCTCAAGATGAGAAATTTTGTCATCTGAGAAGGCAAAAACCTCATGTATGCCCAGATTGAATGCTGGAGGATATGTCTCACATATATTTTTCAGTTTGTTCTTCTAAGTCTTTTAAAGGTTGCTTGAAAAGATAATAATGATCCATTTTACTTATCCATCAAGAGCTTTGAACTGAAGGCTTTTTTCCTGAGTATATAGTTAGAGCATTAAGGGCAGTATGGGTAGAACAGCCAATCAGAGTAATGAGTCTCCACTGCTTGAGAAATCCAGATTAATCTAAATCAAATACTTCCCACTATGGCAATTTTAACTAATTCCCTCATGAAAGTATAAGAGATATATGAAACCCCTACAGTCAGCATAAACCTCCTAGTAGGGCTAGACAGGTAATACCTTTTAAGCTTGTTAATGTCTTATCCTGCTGGTTTCTACAGCTGACTCAAAGAACAACTGTGTACTTCTCAACCCGTCATTATAGAGGAAAGCAACTTTCAGCATGGGGATGGAAAGGGTGATGCTGTGTTTTGTATATCATGGTTTCATAATGCTAGTATGGTTGGATCTCTCTGGACTGATGTAATTAATGCCTTTATCAGTTTATTAGTCTCAATGTGTTTGTAAAATGTAGACAGAAATATTCAGGGTTGAAATTCTTTCAGAAGGAGAGGCTTATTTATGTATTCATCTGCTGCTTCAATGTTAGTGTTGAACCCACAAATTTGTGGGTGTATTCACAAAGGGGACCATAGGCACACCAAACTCAGGTGCAACAGGTGCTGCATATGAAGAAGTTATGAAGTGCCACCGCACAAGGTGGGCTAGTTTAGCTGCCGTTCCTTCTATTTTCGATGCAACTGCAATTTCATTTTGGTTATTTAAATCCTTTTCAGTACTAAAACCCCATGGTTTGGCATTGTTTTTACAAACACAGTGTTTTATGATCTCTGTGCCCTGAAGTGTCAGCAATTGTACAACAGTAACAGCAGAGCTATGCTGATTTACATAATCTGAGAATCTGTCTTTTTTCCCTCTGAGGTTCCTCTGATCAGTGTTAAATGAAGATTAACATGCTGAAAAGTCTTCGCAAATCAGAACATTATAAATGAGGGAACAGGAGGGAGAAAAGGTTAAGAAATATATTCAGAGCTACTCAGGAAAATTCAGAGTGTGAATTTCCCTATTTGTGATTTTCTCTGTTCTTGAAAAAAAACCAGTCAGAATGTCTGTCCAGAATAAAAAGGAAGCACAGGGCATTGTACAAGTGTGGAAAGGGTTGCTTTCACTGAAGTAGAAATTTCTTCTATTTCCCTTCTGACTTTCAGTCACTTCCCAAGTTTGACTCCAGTCCTGCCACAATAGAACAACTCCCTAGTGACAATGGTCCTTCTGATGCTGCCACTGAACCCTTCTGCAATATGAGCTGTTGGGGTAATATATAAAGCCATGAAGAAAGTGCGAAAATGCTGCTCACATTTATTGCTTCTATTTTAATAAAGGAAAAAATTTGTACCAAGAACTGAAATATTTGCTCCCATTAGCAATGAATGCTATCCCCAGATTTTCTAGTTATGGAGATGTGGGTTGTGTTGGTTTTGTTTCCTGGGAGGATTCTTTTGGGGGGTTTTTTGGATTCACAGGTAATTGAAGAGCATTATTGAATTGTTGTTTTTCTTACTGCTTCTGTTAGATACAATATCTCATGCTCTGAAGAAAGTCTTCTACAGACATTTTGATAATAATAGGACAGACTTCCTCTGCTAAAAAAAAAAAAAGGTGTTATCAGGCACCTAGCAATTTAGCACACTAAACTTTCAGATACTGGATACAGTCTCAGAGTTCTTGCAGAAGAGAGTATTTAGCCATCAAATTTTAAGATTATGTTGTCTCTATCAATCAGCTTGGTTCTTGCAAATGTGTAAAACAAATAGCTCTTTACTCATGGAGGCCATGATTAGAGAGTATGTACAGTCAGAATAATTTTAACCTATTGATACATATACATATATATTCCAGCTCTAGTACAAACTCATACCTTTTCTTCCCCCTTATTGAGGGAAAAATTATTCATAAATCCCTGTGAACAAATAAGTTCTATTTAAGTAGTACATGTGCACCACAAGTTTCTCTTTTTTTGCCTTACAATACATCCAAGGTGTAATTTGCTTAAGATGCAGCCATGTAGCAGTTTAGAAACTAGGTAAAATCTCTAAACAAGCTGCTTTTCTTTGACAACAAAAAATATGAATTACATAGGAAAAGAAAGGTGTAGATGACTGGGTACTGAAAATATTCATAGTAGTATTTCTCAGTTACTTCCCTAGACGACCTGTGTTCTTTGATAAATTCCTTGGACTCAGCATATTCATTTTGGTAAATATCGTGAGTTCTGGTCTCAGAGGTCGTTCAAGAGAGACCTAATTCTTTCACCCAGCCTTTGGGTCACATTCTGCTGTGAAATAATGTGAAGAGCCATCAGGAACAAGTCCCTCCTCTCAGCACCCTGGTGGTCCTGCCCTGCCTTAGCCTAGAAAGAGCTGAGTCAGATGGAGCTGCTGCCTGAACTTCAGACACCTCATCTACCTCCTGGTATCAACCTCCTTTGTTCCTCTCAGGCTAAATGAAGTGAACTATTATTTAGGAGTCGATAACACCTTAGAAATGGTCTATTCAGGAGAAGACTGAAATATGCTTTTCCAAACAGCTATGTGCAAATCACTATACTGTAGAGAAGGACCGGGACAAATTCACAGGCACTTCACTTCAGTAAGAAAGGCAGTAAGAAAAATAAGGTGAAGTGGAAAAGATAATTTAATATAGAGGATATGTCCTTCTACATGTCAGACAATATTGCAGGGTAAAAGAAACAAAGGCCATTACAATATATTTGGTTGTGATTTTTTATGTAGGAACTGCTTATTTATGCCATTAGAGTTCAAGTAACTGCTAATGGAGAGAACTAGCTGAGGCAACTGGTTCATTGCAGAGGCTACAGAAAATAATGCTTATAAGGTGTGTTGCTGAGAAAATACTTTTCATTTTTTAATCACAGAAATCTGGATAAATCAAATCAATGTACATAATGTAAAAGGCTACTGAAAATAATAGTTTAATAGAAGTATTTTGGGATATATGTCAGCAATCTTTGGAAAAGTCTAAATCTAAGGACAAAATGTCCTGATACAACTGATATATTGCAAACAGTTCTGCCAAAATGATTTTAGCAGTTACTAAAGAAAGTTTTATTGCTTTCAACAATAGACGTACAATAAATTTTTTTGAAACAGCATATTCCTAGTGTATCTGTAACAGTAATTACTGTTTTGCTTTTAACAGCTACCTTTATTTGTAGCATTACCTACAAAGGAAATATGGGTTTATTCCTGGATTCTCTCTCAATTCCTCAGACAGTGTATAAACTCCTCTCTTGGGACATGTGTCCTCAGATTACCCAAACTGTATGAAAACTCTGAAGCTCAGATTTTGACATTAAGACCATGTGAAACAGACTGTAAAATTCAAGTCCTTTAGAGTTAGTATAGGTCTTCAATGAAATAAGCATTTTTTTCCCTTCTATTTCTTGTGTCTACTAATAAGCTACTTCATACTCAAGATTAGGTCTTTGCCAATTGGAAAACCCAAAAAAGAAGGTTTTATTTTCTTTTTGCATCTGTTCAAACTCCCATACTTTTTTGGGTCTGTTATTTTTCTGAGGTTTTATTATGCCAAAGATGGTGGGGTACTGATGACCTGTAAATTCATTGCTCATTAGACCCCCAATGTGAAATCTGCATCTCACTCTCTCTGCCTGAGCTGCTAAGATAATTTCTGGGGATTGTTCCTGACTGGTGAACCCCAGGCAGACATGCAGATACTGCAACATTTTTCTTTTTATTTTCTATGACAAAACCTCTTTCTTTAACTGTGCCTTTTTCAACTTTCCCCATTTTCTTATCTGTCTGCATAGTTTCCTAAGCACAAAAAGTAGAGTTTTGTCCTTAGGTTTTAAGTTACAGAAAATTTGTAGCTAATTTTTTATTGCCAGAGCTGTGGCCAGGAGAAATTGATCACTTTTGCTAAAGTTACAAGAGAAACCTTTGCCAAAACCAGAAGCATAAACGACAATTCTTCAGTTCAGTTCAACATCTCAACCACAATGCAATAGCTCCTGCCTCATATGGAGTCTTCTAAATAGCTTTAACTAATTGCTGCAGTAGTTCCCAGTTTATCAAAAGCAATAAATAAATAAATAAATAAAATGTACATTTCCTTAGTGATTCAAATTCCATCTTTCAGTCTCAGTGGGTAAATATGATGCACATCATCTTACTGTGAGAAGTGTTATCAGGCATGATTGATTTGATAATAGGTGGGTTTCATTTTAATATCCGTGACAATGGAGGGAGAGCGGAATAAGAGAATGATGCAGTATATCAGGCATTTAACAAAGACAGCCTGAAAATCAATAATAATCCTTCACTGGTGGCTCGAATTTTTGGACAAGTTAAGCAGATGAATGGCCCATAATGTCAATCAGTAGTATTAGTCTGTTCATAGGCTCACTCTTCCAGTAAATGAGAATTGTTGATTAAAAATCCATTCTAAGGATGCCCACAAACATATTAAGTGGTTCTCATCTTCCCAGTGGAGTGAAAGTATTCATCCTATTATTTTTTTTTAGCCTTTACCCAACACAGCTGATCTGTCAACACAACCTGCTTTGTCTTTCTAATCTCCGTGAGTTACCCAGTGTGATGTTCTGCAGGCCATGTCCCACTGTTCCCATGTGGCCAGGAGTGTGCACAGGAGGACTTCTCTGGTATAGCCATACTCACATCACAGAGGCCACAACTCTGAGACACTCTTTAAGGTTCAATTGTGATAGCATTTCATGTTACTGAATGAAATTCTTACCTGTAAGTCCTAAAAAACTGAGGGGAGTGGCTGCTACACCTGAAGGTGGTGCTGCCATTCAGCAAGCAGGGCCTTGTTAAGTTGGAGAGTTGGGTGAAGGGTCAACAAGGGCAAGTGCCAGGTCCTGCACCTGGGCAGGAACAGCCCCAAGTGCCAGCACAGCCTGGGGCTGACCTCCTACAGAGCAGCTCTGTGGAAAAGGACCTGGGACTCCTGGTGCATCACAAGCTGCCCATGAGCCACCAGTGCCCCTGTGGCCAGGAGGGCCAATGTCATCCTGGGCTGCATTGGCAAGAGTGTGGCCAGCAGGTCAGGGAGGTGATCCTCCCCCTCCACTCAGCCCTGGTGAGGCCATTCCTGGAGTGCTGTGTCCAGTTCTGGGCTCCTCAGCACAAGGGAGACAAGGAGCTACTGGAGAGGGTCCAGTGGAGAGCCACAAGGATGATCAGGGGTCTGGAGCTTCTCTCTCATGAGGAGACACTCTGGGAGCTGGGATTGTCTGGTCTGGAGAAGACTGAGAGGGGATCTCACCTAAACATAGAAATATCTCAAAGGTGGGTGTCAGGAGGATGGTGCCAGACTCTTTCCAGTGGTGCCCAGAAACAAGAGAAGGAGCAATGGCCATAAACTGAAACACAGGAAGTTTCACCTCAACAAGAGGAAGAATTTCTTTACACTGAGGGTGGCAGAGCACTGAACAGCTGCTGGGGAGGCTGTGGAGTCTCTCTCTCTGGAGACATTCAAAATCCCCCATGTGCGTTCCTGCGTCACCTCCTCTCACCTTGGCATGGCAGGTGGACTGGATGACCTCCAGAGGTCCTTTCCAACTCTAACAATACTGTGAATTTCAGAGATCCACTGAGAATTGGAAAAGAAAGAATGGGGTGAGGGGCCAAGGGGAGGTGAGGAAAGAGTTAAGAAAAAATATAAAATACAAATGGCTAGCAAGACCAAAATATAAAATGTTCAGAGTAATTGGAACAAGGTATTATGTTGCATTAAAAACAAGCCTTGACAAAAACATGTTAAAACTGAGATGTGTACTCCATTTGACTACCACAGTACATTTGGAAATTGTAAATAAAATGGCATATGAAAAATGGAAATTTACTAACACAGGTTTGGGAAATGGTTTCTTTAGCATGGGAAGTTTCAAAACAAAATGAAGTTATTTAAAAACAATATTTGTTTTCCAAGTCGAATTAAAGAAAAAATGAGAAAACAGAAGCTCAAATTATTTTCTTTCAAATGGAATATATGTGCCATATTCCTAGGGGAAACATCTGTCTTAAATTTAAATTGAAAATATCACCACCTAATCTGTTTTTCTTTTTTTAATAATAATCCCAGGTACTTGCATTTTTTAAGGAGTTTTTCTTTTTTTTTTGTTTGGGTGTTTTTTGTTTGTTTGTTTTTTATTTGTAGTATTCTTTATAAATTGGATGTGAACCTAGCTGCACATCATGGAGGGAATTGCCAAATATTGATCAGCCTTATCAATTATGAACAAGTTCCTCGCAAGGTTCATGTTATCCTGGAATTGTGTGAGCCATGAGCATTTTAAAAGATGAAATCCACTCTTGAAGAGATCATTAAGTCCTTAGTCTCTCATGGGTTCATAAACCATGCGTATTTTCATTAGCTGCATATAGTCCTTTTGATTTCGGTTGGATTGCTTGCATAAATGAAGTTACACAGACCTGTGAGTTTTTGAAGATCAGAGCCACTGGGGAAATGATGCAGCATATAAAATGCAACAGGAAATTTAAAATGAGGTGGAGGTGAGGATGGCAATGACAATAGATGGTTATGTGCTCCAGCTATGGACATGTAGGTTGCAAGTTTCATTTTTCCTCCAATACATAAGTAGCCATAGACGATTTCATTCCTGACAGTCTGATTTTTATCATTCAGGGACTCACTGAATACAGTGGGCATCCTCCAGGGCAGGTTCTTGAGAGCTCCTGAATGAGTGAAGGATAAAACCCTGTAAAAATAGATAAAGAGACAGGAGAACAAAGTATTATTATGATACTGTGAACTGAAGTGAAAGCAGGCATTGGTTAATGTAATTTTGATTGTTTCATATTTAATTAACTAAGAGTTGATTGAAAAATTCTGCCTGAAGTAAAATAGTACCGGGTATTCAAAATCTCCAGTAGTGTGAGTGCTTCTAGCATGTCTTAATCTGTCTAAAATCAGAAAAAAAAAAGCTATATTTTTTCCTGACAATGCTAGTTATTGATCCCACTTCATTTTGAATTTTCCTATTGTGCACAATTGCTTGTCCACCTCCAATGTCAGTTTGCCAGTTTCTCTTGTGATTTATCAATAGCAGTTCCCAGCCAGGAGGTTATTATAGTTCAAGTGGAATTAATGTGGCAAAGGAAGTCTATGGGCTCAATGAACAGAAAGATAGGATTGAATTATTACCCAGGAGATGGTGGTTCTCACCCCCTCGCAATGAATTCAGAATCAAGTTGCTCTGACAGCCAAAGGCCAGATTAGTGCTACCTCTATTTTTGCTATCAGCTCTAAACCTTTCACAAACAATACATTCATTATTACTGACTCAGGGGGAAAACAAAAAAGAGGCTTCAGCTGTTCATTGACCTGACCTCATTGTGTATAGAACAGGGTAGGAAAAAGACACTTACAATGGCAGTATATTAAAAATGAAGTGTGCTAAAAGAAGTGTTGAAACAAGTCAGGTGTTTAGTGAACTGTCAGCTTATAATTTTTTAGCTATATTGAGAAGGAAGGAGTAAAATCCAGGCTGGTCATTACAAGATTTTTTAAGTAAACACACCATATTGACACGGGTCAAGCTCTAGTAAATTAGAATTCTAACTGGAAGCAGAATCAGCTGTGGTTTAACTCAAGATAATAATGGTTACAAGTGATTTCCAAATTTAAAATGTGATAAATTATCAGGGCTGATTTTCTGATAAGAACTAAAGAATGTATATTAAATGAAGATAAGAAACTACAGAACAAAAGATCAGCAGTTTTTGGCTTTTGAAAATTGCACGGGATCCAGGGCTCTTAATAGGTTTAAACATAGGATTTGCTGACATGGGGCAAGCTGTATTCTCACCTCTTGTTTTGGTGGGGTAATTTGCTGGAGAACCTGTATGCCTGCCTTTTCTGTGTTTTAAGAGAGCAATGAGTCTTTTTGTCAGCACCTCAGCAACATCTTGCACCTGTGTCTCTGAGGGAATCAGCTCCACACAATGCAGGGAAGTTGAGAGGCAGGAGGTACGGTAGTTAGATTTCTACCAGCTCCTGCAATGTGGTCAAACACAGTACTTGGCAAAGGCAGTACATACCATGATTTTTAGGCTCTGTGCATGCTGACTGGCTTACAAAATGGAAAAAATTTTGCCTGTGCTTCATCCTTCTCCTCTTTCTCTGTTCACATGCCAATTTTCATGACATCTGTAGGAGCCTAAGTGCCTTCAGACTCAATCCTGTTGATCAGATTCAATTATATTTGACAGAAGGGTATAAAAATTGTTAGGAGAGGGCAACTAGGCAGCGGGACAGAGACAACTCAAAAATGTGGCATCCTAAAGGATGAATGCCTGTTGTAAGTATATGTGAATTTTCAGATAAAATAAGAATGAAAGCAAAGGTATAAACTAATAGTTTGATGAGAAGTACTATGGTGGGTCTTTTTCTTTGGAAAATAATGAATTGATGATGTAATGTGAAAAATCCTACAGCAACCAAGCCACCTCTTTTTTTGCTGGGTCTTTTTTTTGTGATGGCAGCTCAAATCACAAGGCACATCATGATGAGATATAAAAGAGCTCTTATTTGCAAAATCCTTGCAAGAAGTGCTGTATCAGAGTAAAATGGTATTATTGGATTAAGACTAACTAGTCTGTAATATAAAAACAAAAAGAGGGGTAAGTGCATAGCAGATTTTCTAATCTCTTGATTTAGATAAATGTTACTTCCAGTGGCAATAAATTAATTGTTATAGAAAAGTTTAGATTAGAGACTTCAGGAATTGCACATCTCATAAGCAAAACATTGTCCTTCTTCTCAACAAGGGCAAAAAAATAAGTCCAAGATAGTGCAGACTTTTAACCCACTGTTCTCATAATGATTAATTTATCAAAACTGGATATCTCCTGCCATAAGTTCCCCAGCTGACATGCTGTTCACTAAATTCAGAAATATCTTGTCTTGTAATTCTCCAGTCTTCATGCGTAAACCTCTCCTCAACTCAAATATTTTCTGATTGTATTGGAAGTTATCACATGCTATAGACTGTAAGTGCATACAGGTAATTTTTGCAATTAACAGATTCTTTGATTTAATTGTGGATGGAGATAAAGGTGCGTGAGGTTTTGTCATTCTGATTAGGATGGGTTTTTCCTCCTACTACCATTATTTGGAATAATTCTACACATGATTATGATAATTTTATCATTTTCATCTGTATTCATATTCATCTGACTGGGCATTGGAATGGGCTGCTCAGGGAGATGGTGCAGTCACTGTCCCTGGAAGTGTGGAAAGACTGGATGTGGCACTCAGTGCCATGGTCTGGTTAAGAAGGGGGTGTTTGGTCATAGGTTGGACTTGATGACCTTAGAGGTTTTTTCCATATTAATTGACTCTGTGATTCTGAGATTCTATATTTTAAGATGCTTTATTGGCTTTCCTTAGGGTTAAATTTCTTTAAATATGTATTTTCATTTTGGAATGCCTCATGCTTCTTGGACATCTGAATTGCTAAGGACTGTGTTTTCTCAATTAGAATTCAATGGAAGATCTTAACTAAGTTTCTAATGCTTTGAAACACAGTTGTTCCTTGTTTTTATCGTTATCTTAAAGCAACTGATTGGTTATGTTCTGTTTACCTTTTGTTATAGTCTTCACTTCTTACTTGGGTTAATGCTTCCTACAGATATGTTCATAGTTTGTTACAGAAAGAACCATTCAGCTTAGAATATCACATGTCTATTGCTGGGTGCAAATCCCAGTTCAACAAGCAATTATGCATTAATTGATGGGAAAAATACTGAGACAGGTCCTGAAATGTCTTTTGTTTTACTTGTATACAAAAAGGGGGGAAAAAAAGAGGTATTATTTACATTTGTGTTTTGACTCTCCAGAAAATGCTATCTCATGCAGTTGAAAACAGCTACTGTTGTGGTTTAGGAATTGTAGTCTCCAATTTAGTACTCCCACAGAAAAAACACACACTGCTTTCCCTCTCCTGCCCCACTCCTGCTGGAGCCACAAAGAACAAAAATCACAGGTTGGGATTAGAACAATTTACTGGAAATAGCAGTGAGATATGAAAATGAACAGTAACAGCAACAATATAATAACTAAAGGTGTAAGAAGAGGAATTTTCTGATTCCCACAGAAAAAGCACACAATAATAGAGAGCGGCTCCTTCCATTTTCTCAACGGAAGGAACCCCTTCTCCCTGCCCTCTGGCAACGAACAAGAGGTGGTAGAGAATAACCTCTGTGTCCTAGCCATGCCCCCTCCCGGCTACTTGAAAAAATAACCCTTTCCTGGCCAGAACCAAGACAGCCACAGTCTGTGACGGTTCACATACGTGGTGTCCTTCCCCCACCACCCCTCCTCCCCCCTTTTTTTTTCTAAAACAGATAATATTTGGAGCTTCCCATAAAGTCATTATTTCAGATGTGACATGTTAAGAAAATCATCAGGTATTACAAGACAGATGCCAAGATTGCAAAAAGTGGAAAAACTGTGGAAATGTAAAAGGAGTGAAATTTCCATGCTCAATCATCATGTATATGTTCTGCACAGCTGCTAACTTGTAGACAGACAAAATACCTTTTCTGTTCACATAGATAGGCCCATTCTGATGTCTGAAGGAAAGGCAGAGTTAACACCACCTCTATCATGTATTTATAAATAAAGTCTTCTGGCCATTATTTACATCCTTTCAATCTTTGCAGTGTTCATATGACATGGCAAATTCAAAAGAAGATCTATGCTTAACTACTGCAATATGAATTTTGAGAGTGCCACAAGAGAATAAATCACATCAGAATAGATTGATTTTCTTTGGAAATATCCCTAAAGAACATCAGGATGGGCCATAACACCACTTGAATTCAAGTAATTTGACATCAGTGTGGAAAGGATCTTGTTGAAGAGGTTTTAAATATAATGATCATATTGTCAACCTTTATAATGTAAATTTCATGACAATTTGAGCTTTGCAGCAAATGCTGTCTTGTCAAATCCATTTTTTGAAATATATATTAAGGAAATGCATTTTTGTGTTGAAGGAACATTAAAGGAATTAATGAGACTCTTCTTTGTTGTTTCTGATTTAAGGCACTGGCCTTTGCTGCTGCTGCAGTGGTAACTGAAGAGCCCACTGCTGGTAATGGGTCACAACACAGGCTGGTGCATCTTGAAAAAGTTTGAACAGTGTGAAATTTGGCTCAGGAAGGCAAAGCATTGACCTCACAACCTCATCCATCAATGAGAGAAATGCACAAATTCCTTTTGTTCAGTAGCATACACTAATCTTTTTCTAGATCTTGGCCCAGCTGCCAAAATGGAAATCCATGACTTGCCATAGGGTAAGGAACTTCTCATATATTCCATTCACATCCTACTTTTTATTTTTTCTTGAAGCTGTAGGTGACCAGTCCTTTTGCCTGACTCACCTAAAATGCTGCATGACAGTCATGTTTTTGGATTGACTTTTCTAATCTAGCACACTTCTTTTATCTTTCTTTCCTTTTAATATAATTTTTTTTACTGATTTTGGTCACTTGACTATGAAACTGTGATTGGTCACACGTGAAAGTGTTTCCTTTCATGACAGTGGAGTGGTCTTCAGTGACTTTAATTTTTATATATGCATTTTCCTTGGCTCATCCCTGTGGCTCTACATTTGCTCGAGAGATATTGGTTGTTATTGTACATTTCCTCCCCAAAGAAGATGATTTTCATCTCCCTGAGAAGCATGAAAGGCACACAGTAGTCTAAGCTTTGATTTTCCCATATTCACTTTTGGTCTGCTGATCATGTTGCACATCTTCTTGCCTTTGGAGGTGGACACTCTTACCTCATCAGAGAAATAATTAGCTCAAGGTTCATGGCCCCCATAACATCTGTATGTTGTTAAACCTGAAAACTTTCTTTCATGTTCTTTAATAAAAATACTCCCACATGTAACTGATTATTCAAATTAGCTACTGTTTTAGGTCTCAAGCATGTAGAGAAGTAAGAGTAAAAAATATATTGACTTCTGAGCAAAATCAGGCCTTTAATAATGATTGTGTGGCTGGGTAGGTTCTGCCAAGGGGTTAAGTAATTCAGAATTAACAGATGAGCAAATATGAAATGGAGGAGTAGCATTCAAGTGCCCACAAGCTGTAGCCTCAGCCCTGTGGGCTGTGAAACTAACACCTATTCCACTGTTATGCACAGTAGGGGCACATGCTATATTCAGATGTTGGTGCTTTAATTTATGGGGCTCACTTCCCATACATTCCAGTTTTATTTTATTTTAAGATTGTTATTTAATAGTCTACAGTTCTATATTTTTAGATCTTATAATACATTTAGAAGGCTAAGATAAAATTTCATATGAATAAAAGCGCATTTTCTATAACTCCATGTCAAACACTAATTAACATAATAAATACTGATTAAGTAATTAACAGAATTTAATTAAATTAATAATTTAACAGAATTGAATACTGATTAAGCAAAGCATAGAAAACAGACCTGTGTGTGGTTCTATTTCATAAAAAATAGTAATGTCTAAAGTTAAGTGTTTGGTGAAGAGTTTCATAGGACTTTGTACCTTAACAGTCACCTTTCAGCCCATTTAAAATTTCTTCCATAATGTAGTAGTAGTAATAATAATAATAGTAATAATAGTAATAATAGTAGTAATAATAATAATAATAATAATAATAATAATAATAATAATAATAATAATAATAATACCACCATTACCTTATACACTCACACCTTATATAATCACTGAAGCATGAAACCATAAAATATTTACCAAGAAAATGTCAAAGTGCTGCTGAACTAGAAGTAGGTAATTGACTTCACAGGCCAGTCAAAAATTTTATGATCCATGTCATTCATGATCAGTATTTTCTTTGTTCTAGTGAGAAGTCCTTTTGAACAAACTCTCTTCTTCCTGAAGAAATTAAGTGCTCAATATATTGATATAAAACAATAAGTCAAGTACATTAAATTTAAATGAAGTACTGAACTTATAAATATCAATGTGAGACCTAAAACATAACGTTTTATTTAGATAAATTATTTTAGACCTTGTAGAAGCCTGATTTTCAAACAAACTGCAGTGTTTTAAATATTCTGCAAGAAATTTATTGTTATAAATGTTAGCTCTTCTTGTAACTCATCTTAAAACCAAGTGTAATTTTCATGTGAGACTGATTAAAATACGATCTTAGAAATTCAAAGCATGGAGTGAATGGTATGAATATAGAACAAGACATGAGTAGTCTGTGTCTTCTGGTGCTGACAAAAAAGTAAATAGTAGAGAAACATCACAGTCTAGCAATTCATGCCAGCTGATCCATGAGGTAATAGCAAATACCTACTAATCACTAATTCATTCTCTGTTCTAAGTTAGATTAGAAGCAAATGAACTGAATGATAAAATGTGGAATTATATATAAACCTTGAGATTATTTTGTTCCTAAATTTCTCAGATGGAGAAGCAATTCATGCCACAATAAAATGAGATATCGTGCTTATGGAGGAATGGAACTTACTAAGATACGAGAATAATATTTTGCAGTAATTTTATACATCTTATTTATGAAACTCAGCATTAATCTCCAAATCCTGAAAAAAGAGGGTGCTTTTTCAAGTGTTTTTAGACATCCTGAGTTTGTTCCAGCTGTTTAACTCAATTTTCATCCAGATTAGATTAGATTAGATCCACAGTAACCAATCTCTACCATTTTAGCACGAGTATGTCCTTGCCAATGGCACCAGAATAAGAGCTATGTTATTTTAGAGTCTATATTTTACACCATTGTTAGTAAATGTAAGAAGAGAGGAATGAAAGAGTGAACAAAGCATTCAGAAACCACTAACAAAGGTACTGACATATAGTATTTACTGACTTAAGTGTAGGAATTGAGTCAGTAATGCCTGTCATGGAGGAGAAGACATTATCAAGCGTATTTTTTCTACTGGTTCACCCACATCAGAATGCACTGCCAAGACCTTTTTAGCTAATTTAATGTACTGCTCACAACATAGAAGAATATCTTCATTAGTGATGAGTATAATATATTAAGAAAGCTACCCCCAACATTTTTATGACTGTTTGCCAAGTGTTCTCATGCTCATTATGAAATGAGTACCAGTAAGATCAACTTCAATGAACTTTGAAGTTTCAATGAACTATTACCAAAAGCAGGAAACATGTGAGATCTCCACAAACCGTTGCTAAGAGCTACCTGTCTAAAAGCATTTGTTCTTTCTATGTTCATTTGACAAATATGAAGAAATTACAACATATCTAATGGTTTAATATCTTATCTGGAAGCAAATCACAATTAAATGATTGAGGGTTGTGTTCACAATACAATGTTATGTAATAGTCTCGAAATATTTATGCAGGCTTTCCTGTAAGAGAAAAATATTCTAATTCCAAGTTGGGGCACTATGATTCTTCTCTTTTGCCAAAACAAAGAGTCCTTCTCTGTTTACCAAAAATGCCATAATGTCTACAGCAGTACATGTGCAAAGGGCAAATAATAATGGTGGTAACCTTATCAATAGTGGAGATATTTTAATATCTGAATAAAGTTAGATTAAGTCATTATAAATCTGATTATGTTCTGTATAGGTAAATCCTGGAATCATAGAATCAGTAAGGCTTGGGTTGGAAGGGACCTTTAAGACCACCTGGTTCCAATCTCCCTGTCACAGGCATGGATACCTGCCACCACATCCGGTTGCTCAGAGCCCCATCCATCTGGCTCTTGAACACATCCAGAGATGGGGCATCCACAACTTCCCTGACAATCTGTTCCAGTGACTCACCACCCCCATGATAAAGGACTTCTTCCTAATATCTAGCCTAAACATACCCTCTTTCTGTTTGAAGACATTCCCCTTTGACCTGTTTCTACATGCTCTTGCATGAAGTCTCTCTCCATTTTATATGCTCCTCTCCGAGCCTGAAAGGGCGACAGTCAGGTCACCCCAAAGCTTTCTCTTCTCCCATTCCAATTCTCTCAGCCCCTTCTCATATGAGAGATTCTCCATTCCTCTAACTATTTTTGTGGCCTTCTTTGGACTCACTCCATTAGTTCCATGTCTTTCCTGTGCTGGGATCCCAGAGGTGGATGCAGCCCTGCAGGTGGGCTCTCACCAGAGCAGAGGGGTGGAATCCCCTCCATACCCTGCTGCCCAGATTGTTTTGGATGCAGCCCAGGATAAAATTGACTTTCTGGGCTGCAAGTGCTCATGGTTGGGTCATGTCCAGCTTTTTGTCCACCCCCAAGTCCTTCTTGGCAGGGCTTCTCTGGATCTGTTCATCCCCAGCTTGTGTTGGAACCAGTGGTTGCCCTGACCCAGGTGCAGCACCTTGACCTCATTACTTACGTGAGATTCCCACAGCTCAAGCTTGTTCAAGTCCCTCTGGATGCCATCCTATCCTTCAAGTGTATCAACTGTATCACTCAGGTTGGTGTAAAATTTTCTGAGGGTGCGCTTGTTCCCTTTGTCACAGACATTGTGGAAGATATTAAATAACATTAGTTACAATTTGGACCCTGAGGGACGCCATTTGTCGTTGATGTCCATCAGAATTCTGAGCCATTGACCACTACCCTCTGGATACAACTGTCCAACCCATTCCTTATCTGCCCAACAGTCCACTCATCAAATCCTTCTTCTCTCTCTAATTCAGAGAGCAAGATGTGGAAGTGTGTCCCCACATCCAGAGAACTCCAGAGAAAGAAAAGCACACAGTCAGATCCTTGTTATCTAACCTGGAGACAGCACTGCAAAGAGATGACATGCTGCACAGAAGGTGGCTGGCTTGTGGCAAAGGGCCTTGAACAGATCCTGCCACTCCATGCTTCACATCCTTCAATGGTCTGTTCTGACTGACTGCACAGCCCTTTATACCAACAGAGCAGAGCAACAGAATTGGACTCTGCTTCAGCAGTGACCCACAGCAAACAGAGACAATGAAAGGAGAAGAGCAAAGGCCACCCCTTGTTTCAGGGTCTCAAGGAAAATGAGGGTAGATATCAATTGTACTTTTTCCATGATGGTTCTTGCCCTGAGAATCACACATCTACAGGGCAGGAGACACCAGCAGCTGAACCCCCATCAACTTTACCATTAACAGCACAAGAAAATATCTTGGACAACTTTAAGACAGAGGCTGACAGGATGTGAAGAATTAAGTTCTTATACAGCTTACAAGACGTGCTAAGAAAATGCCCTCAGGGCAGGGGAGTAAGCAATAGGATGCAGATATAGTCATAACTTGTGTTTTAAGGAAAGGTGGGATAGCCCCAGAGTTACAGCAGGTTCATGTGGTATTCACATGCCCTCCGAACAGAGAGATTTAGCTTTCTCACGTTCTCCTGAGAAAAGCTGTGAGAGAAGCAGAAAAACGAATGATCAAAACAATTCTTATCTCATTTGCTGCTCCTGTGTTTGTGCCCATGTGGAATGTGTTGGAAGATTGTTTATCTGAAGGAATTTGGTAATTGGATTCTGGTGGAGATTGTTTATGTTAATTAGCCTATCAGGTCCAAGCTGTGTGGACTGTTGGTCTGCAGATAGTCAAGAGTTTTTAGTTAGTAGTAAGTATAATTTAGTATTCTTTCTAGTATAGTTATAGTATAGTATAATGTAATATAATATAGTTTTAATAAAGTGAGTGTTCAGCTTTCCAAGGACTTGGAGTCTTTGCCAATCATTTCCTATGCTGGGAATCCTGATTTTACTATAGGTTTATGCTCATATGAAGCCCAGTTTTGTAATCTTTGCAAAGATTTGCCTAGGGCCACACTAATTTGAAATCTAGAGATGCCACTTCAACTCATGTGCACTCCTTCCTGAGACTGCATAGCAAATATTTATTTTAATTCTGGCAATAGGGATGGAAATTTCTAAATTATAACAGCACACCCTATTACCCATTGAGAGATCTACCCAGAAAACCCATGGTGTTTTATCTGAGGTGCTAGCACAGCAATTTTAGTTAATTTTAGCATCATCTGTAAAAAGAAACTGGAACTTTAATGTCCAAAATATACCCTAACCATGTAGGTAAGATCTAGAGATGCATCAGCTGAAGTGAGACTGAAAATCTAATGCTTTATAAATTGCACCCAAATTTTGAGTTTTTAACCATTTGTATCAAAACCAGTTTCTCTATTTTACAGTTTCATTGCAAAATATAATTTTTCATTTTTTAAGCTTTTAGATCCTTTTCTAGAAGAGTGAAAGTACACCTCATGAAATCTCAATACACATTACACTGTCTCCATGAAAATTGCAAATAATCTGCATTCAGAAATAGTTATGCATAATCAATTTTCTTAGTGATTTCTCTAGGACCTAGGACTTTTGAATATGAAAGGAACTACTGAGTGCCCACATTAAAGTTTTGAATTCTTGCTATCTGGTATCCAGTTTTTAAAACCTTGGTCAGAGCTGTTAAACTGATATACAATTAAATTATTAATTATATTTAGCCATTTCTGAGACTTCACTGTAAAATTCAGAACAGTGAACTTCCTAAAATCAGGAAGCTAAAAATTTTTGGTGAGAAAAAGAAATTAAAATCTATTGCATGGGTGAAAGAATAAATATCAAAATATGTCAGTCAATATTACAGCTGCGTGCAGGACAGCCTTAGCTGAAATAATGAGGTTTAGACAGTTTAAGTAATTTTAAAACATCAAACCCAGTTCCTTCAATCTGCATGTTGTGAATAAATGGTCAACTGAAATCAAGTTGTAACTTCTCAGATGCATTAATCAAGCTAAGCTGATGCTTCCTCCTCTGAAATTCCATCTTCCTGCTCACCTCAACTTCTTACTCATGCCTTGAATGTGAACAGATACTTGTAAAAACAAATCCCTACTTTTCAACCAGTGATCTGATTTGCTACCCAGGAAGATAGGTATAAGCAGTCAACAAAAGAGAGTGTTTGGTCCACTTTCAGCAGTAGTGACAACTTGTCTTATTTGTCAAATTATAGTCTCAGCAAATTTTGGGACAGTCACAGCTGACTCTGAAGTGATGCAGAGCTGAAGTGTATCATTAGGGATTTGACCATTTGTCTGCTTCAGTAGAAGAACTCTGTATCCAAATGCTCATCCACTTCTCTCAGTTATATTAACTCCTCTCAGGCCACTACAATTTTTGCTTGCCAGAGGTAGAAAATGTAGAAATGTAGAAAATGTAGTTTCAGACTCTTGGCAAAAGTTGGGT
Organism: Ammospiza caudacuta; assembly: GCF_027887145.1. Lineage (NCBI taxonomy): Eukaryota > Metazoa > Chordata > Aves > Passeriformes > Passerellidae > Ammospiza > Ammospiza caudacuta. Next base: position 33,349,968 of record NC_080632.1, on the reverse strand, counting down.
TTCAAACTTCAGAGATCTAAACTCTGTATTTTTGTTTCATGTTAAAAAACAGTCATGATTTTAAATAAGAATGTGAATTATTATTTTTCAAAGACATTTAACTAAAAAAAAATATCTGCACGGATTCTAAAAAGTACTTACTTTCAAGCAGAGGTAAAAACTGCAAAAAAACTGCTGGTCCCAAAAATGAATGGTCCAGGAAGTCATGAGTCTGCAAAGACAAGTATAATACAAACTATTTTGCAATGTTATATGTTGCAGGTGCTACCCATAACATTTCTACAGTAATATAAAACCATTTGTACACAAAGGAGAAAAGCATGTCATCAGAGGTTTTTTTGAAAAGATTGAGGTTGACAATATTTGTAAAGAAAATTTCTGCAATACTCAGATTTGTAGTGCTGTTGAATACTCATTCAAGTTTATCTAAGCAACTACTGTCAGTTCTCTGCTTTAACATCTGTCAACTTGATAGTTGTGTGGAAGATATTTTACTACCTTTCCTCTCTCCACCCTTTATACTTTTCTTATTTTGTATGTGGTGGCTTCCAAACATTTATTTTCCTTTTTAATCTCCCAATATGAAAACGGATAATTTAATAAGTTAAAAAAACACCAGATTTTCTTTCTGCCCAAGAAATTTGGGGAAGTATAAAGTGATTTTTTTTCATTTTTATATGAGAATGTTTTTTATGAGAATGAGTGAATTGGTTGAGCTGAATAATTGCTCTAGGAGAATTCTTTTCCCTACAGAGGTAGTCTTGGGCCAGTGCAGAGGTGGCACTATGTCTCTTCTCCCAGGAAATTACTGCCAGAGGGGGCCAGGGGAGTAGCAGTCCCTGGTCTAAGTAAATATTGTTAGGTGAATAACAATAACAGCATATATAATAACAAATATTAAGCAGGTGTTAGCAAGGCACAATCAGAAACCTGGGAAGGACTTTATGTAGAAGAAGGTCAGATTTTTGGCTCCTTGGGGAGAGAAAAATCAGTTAGTATAGAAACAGAAGAGGTGAACTACTCATATTGTATATGTGAAAGAGGCATAGGACTGTTACTTTCTGCTACCTAACAGTAGCAGTTGGCTCAGTGCTTTCTCTGAATGTGTCTGAATGTCCCCTAAATGCAAACCAATGAAGAGACTTCCATAGAGGGGCTGCTCTGCAGAAATGGACAGAGTCGTTCGAGAGGCTTCATTAAAAAGGGATTTTGGCACTAGCATCTTTTTGATGACAAACCAAAATTAATCTCTCATCCCCTTTGTGTGTGCTGTTCAAATTTTCCTCTGAGCAGCTTCCATCTAAAGCTGAACTCTTCTCTGGCTTCAGGTCTTCTGTTCTCTTACAACTACAGCAGCTGCTAGTGCATCCATTTGTGAATTTGTTGGCGCACAGGACATCAGAAGGCCTGAAGTGGGTGTTGGTAGATAAAGAAGAAAGACACCCACTCTTTTCTTTCATATCTTAAGGGATTGAGAGACAATTACTTGACATACATAAAATATATTTGAGAATCCAAGCCTATACACTTTCTATGTACAGTAACTTATTAAATAGTTGCATCAAAAAAGGGCATCAATAGTTATTGCCACATTTCTCTTCACAGAGAAAAGCAAGGCACCATTCTTCCCAAGGATTTCTGAGATTCACATTCTCTGAACCTCAGAGAAAGGGAAAACACAATTCTTATCACTTGCCGTGCCTGTGTTGTGCCAAAGTAGAATGAAATATGGAGATTGTTTATCCAAAATGATGATGTTTTGTTTCCTTAGCCTATCAGGGCCAATTGTGTGTGTGTCTTGGGATTGTCGGTGGACAGTCACAAGATCCGGTGCACAGTGTGGGCAGGTGTTTGCAGAGCGAGTGCTTGGCAGATTCAGTTTAGATTACATGTATATAGTATAGTATAATAAAGTAATTCATTAGCCTTCTGATATCCATGGAGTCCTCCTCATCATTCTCTCCCCTTTGTCAGTCACCTTTGTTTTACAATAAATAGTGATTTCCTTTTAAAAAAATTAAAGAGACAAACCCAGATGATAACAAAAATTATAATAAAAAATTATTATATTTTTTACTTTGCATGTCACCCCCTGTCTCTGCAGCAAACATGGAGATGAAGTTTTGTTCTTCTTCTGAGTCTGGCCTAGATTCTGTGGTTGAGTGCAGGTGGCTATCAGTGCACTGTAGGAGGCTGCTTCATGCTGATTTAGATGACTCAAGCTGAGTTTCTGATCCCCAAGCATTGACAGTGGCTCAGACCTCACCTGGAACAGGATCATGTGAGATATTAATGATTTGGTGCCTACGAAAATTCTAGCAATCAATGGCTTTGTCAAAGCCTTTGCATGATTACTGCACTCTGAACATGGGTGTCATTTGCGGAATGGTGTAACTGAAAGGCAAGTGTGGTATGGAGAATGTACTGCATTAATCTTTTTATTTTTTTCCCTTGTTTGCTGAAACAAGTTTTCCAGTGGAGGTATTTCCTTATAATAAGAAGAACCCTGAACATATGGACCATATGGTAAATCTACAGGATACTATTTGGGATTTTATTTCTAATTAAATTTTAGCAGTGTTTGAGCCTAAATCTCATTATTAGTTAACAGGATTTGTCAATTAAACTTATGTACCTTAGAAACATTTTCTCCATTAAAGTGTAGTCTTTATACATTCCTAATTTATTAATGCATCTTGAATTTTTTTAGGGGTGTGCCTAACCAACCATATTTTTAGCAGCATTTTAAATTCATGCATTAAATTTATTCAATTAAGGGCTGTTTTAATGTGTTCAGCCATCCTATCACTGATCTAAGTTTTCATTTGGTTTTGGTTCTGTCCCCTCATTAAACATTCTTTAAGAGGATTTCACTTTAGTTAGAGTATTTAAATTACTGTGCAATAAATCTATTCTTTTAATGAGTTTATTCCTGTTTTAAGGTATTAATTAAAGTAGGTTGTGGAAGAAGTAGATACAGTAAATGGATAAAGCAGTGTCCAGGCAAAAGGTTAAGGATTTGCCGTCATTCTACAGAATGAAAATCTTTCTGGAGACACCTCATTAATGGAAAAACCTTTCTCTCTTACATGCAGCAACAAGAAGTTCATTACTTGGTGAACTTCTGCTTATCAGTGATTATTAGGTCTTTTTTTCTTTTAGAGCGACTTTATCCTCTAGTAACTAACACATCCACGTCTGTGTTATGCCTTGGCTTAACTGTGTGAAATAGTAATGGATTCAGAAAGTTTAGCCCATGAATTTCCTTACTGGACAGAGTGGGAATCTGGAAAAGTAAAGGACAACATCAGTGGAGTATTTCACATTCAAAGTGAAAAAATCTTGCATATTTAATTCACAGACTGGGAATGGAAATGTCATTGCCTTGCTTAGAGGGTTAATCACTTTCTAATTTAAACTGGCAAATTTTTTAATGACACTGTGAAATTAACAGCATTTTATTGTGTTAATTATCTGCAGGACACTACATCATTACTTCTAATAAATGTAAATGTGATTGCCTCTCCTAGGACAATATAGAGACAAGGTGAGTTTTTATTGGCTATTTACTCAATTTCAGACAAATTATTCCCCCCCCACCCTACAGCCATGTAATGCATATTCAATATGGTTTAGTGCACTACCTTGTCTTCTGTGAATTTTAGTCAATAAAGTATATACGGGTATTTTAAAGGTCATTACAGCTCCTTGCTCACTCAAGATAATTTTCACTTAAGGCAAGGCTTATGCTAAAAGTCACATCAACTGTATTAGAATTAGTATTTAGGACTGTAGAGTTTAAGTATGTCAATAATTAGATATTCAGCTTTTTTTTGACAGGCTCAAAATGCATACTAGCACGTGCCTTTGTCAAAACAGACAGGAGAGTGCTTTTCCAGTAGGTGTGTCACTCAGCATGCTTGATGCTGCAATATAAGGCAACGAAACAAATTACATAAGAGGGATTTACAAAGCTTTACAGAGAAGCAAAAACATAAGAGTGTTCTCCTTTGGCAGAAACTCTTTTCAATCAAAGATATAAGAAATTCTCAGACAAGAAAAAAGGCAGGTTTCACACTCATAATGCCCCAAATTTAGAATTCACTATTGCAAAATTACAGTCAGAGTTCTTTCCTGGTGTACTGGTTTGGCATGCCCTGGTTCTTGGCAGCAGGGCAGCCACAAAGGTGGCTCCCATGAAAGAAAAGCTCCTAGAAGCTTCCACCATGTCCAGCAGGGCCAATGGCTGATGGCTCTGAAGATGGACATGCTGCTGGCCAAAACTGGGCCAATGAGAGAGGCTGGTAGTGTCTCTGTCATGACACATTTAAGAAGAAAATCAAAAAGCCACAGGGTTTTGCTCCTAGTCAGAGAAGAGAACATGTGAGGAAAACAATATGGAGACACCAACCAGTGGAGAAGGAGGGAAGAAAGTGCTCCAGGCACCGGAGCCAATATTCCTCTGAAGTGAGGAATCTTTGTGTAATGAGACCATGGGGAAGCAGCTGTGTACCTGCAGCCCTTGGGGATCCATGGAGATGCAGAGATCCACCCACAGCCCACAGGGGATGCAGAGATCCACCCACAGCCCGTGGGGATCCATGGAGATGCAGAGATCCACCCACAGCCCACAGGGGATGCAGAGATCCACCCACAGCCCGTGGGGATCCATGGGGATGCAGAGATCCACCCACAGCCCGTGGGGATCCATGGGGATGCAGAGAGCCACCCACGGCCCGTGGGGATCCATGGGGATGCAGAGATCCACCCACAGCCCGTGGGGGAGGTGTTCAGGCTGAAGTGGGTGGATGCCTGGAGGAGGCTGTGATCCAGTGGGAGACCTGGTGGAGAGGGAGGGCCCTGATTCCAGGCTGGAGCAGCCTGTCCTTGGAGGGCTGCACCCCATGGAAAGAGAGACCCGTGTCACAGCAGTTTTGAACAAAACCCCCACGCCCTGTCTCCCTGTGTTGCCAGTAAGAAGAGGGAAGGAGCTGGGGAGAAAAAGGTGCTTTAAGGGCTTATTTTACTTCTCATTATCCTTCTCTGATTTTGTTAGTAGTAAATTTTACTTTACAACTTGTGTTGAACTTTTTTTGCCCTTGAAGTGTTTCTCCCAGTCCTTAACTCAACTCATGAAGCCTTCATTAACTTTTGTTTCTTCTCTTCCCTGCTCAGCTGTGGCAGGGGATGGTGAGTGAACGATGGTGAATGAGTGAGTGGATGCCTGGAGTTGGGCTGGTGTCAAATCACAACACCTGCATATATGCTTTTCTTTACCTAATCTATCTATCTATCTATCTATCTATCTATCTATCTATCTATCTATCTATCTATCTATCTAATCTTGTTACATACCTATCCATCCAGCTACCTATCTATCCATCTGTCTGTTACAGTATGTAGGTGTTCCGATTTTTAAGTGTATCTTTGCCATTACATCAAGATCCACATTCCTAATCTCTTTATGTAAGGATGGGACATTTCAAAAGGAAGGCCAGTATTTCCATGGCAGGATTTCAAGATTTTTTAAGATGTTTCTGAACTTTTTAATATTTACCTGATTATTCTTGCTACTGTTACTTTCAATTTCTGTGGAGAATAGCTGGGGAAGAGAAATCAAGTCAGAAACATGAAATCTATCAATCGTAGAATAAGAGAGTGCATTGATAGCATAGACCCTAAAAGAGTGTGGTGGTTTTCTGAACCATAGTCACTTCCCTCAAAATTTTAATCTTTAGTGATGTCCCTGAAAAATTACTCCATAATTTGGTCTTCACACTTGCTACATTGTGTGCAAAGACACCTCTGAACACAAATCCTAACCAGCCTAAGACTTGAATCTGCTGTCTACTAATGATACTCATGATGGCTTTATTGATTTCCTGTGATAATAGTGGCTGGTCATGAATCTTTGGTGATCTCTTTTTTCCAGATGTCATTACATAGGCAAGCATTTCCCAAGCTGCCATGCTGTTTAGGAGGCATGCGTCCAGATGGCTTCTGGCTCACCATCACCAGTTCTACAGAAATAACCTCCTTAAGCCTTTTCCCCTTGAACACAACTTTAAGTGGTTGAAGGTCATGATTGTTCACTCCCAGATCGATATACCATTAAATTGTGACAGAAAGCACTACCACACTATTAAGTCTCCAGTCATACCCTCAATAATCCTGATAAAATGATGAACTATTTTAACCTCACATGTCTGTGAACAGTATCTTGAAAACAGCAAAACAACACTTAGGTAAAACCTATGGAAATCCTATCTTTCAGGTATTATTAACCTAAGTGATACACCTTGTTTGCTTTGCACCCTTGTCTGTATTAAATCAGAGCCACACACTACCACTCGAAATCAGCTTGTGCAGAAGACACAGCAGAGGCTCTTTTGCTAAGGTCTCCCAGTCATAGCAGAAATTCCTGTTAGTCTGAGGCTTCCTGTAACCGAACAACCCTTCTTCTAAGTAAAACAGAAGAGGGTTGTTCAGTTTTACTTTAACAGCTCAGAGCATCTTGGAGTAAAGGGGAATTTTCAGTGAACAAGACACCACTAAGTGGAAAAATGCCATAACTTCACTCACATGACAAAACCTATTGTGACTGACACAAAAGAAAATGTAAATTAGTTGCATTCATTATCTCTCCCTTTCACCCCCATACTAAAATGCATCATATTGGACAAGATATTGCAGCATATTGGACAGCCCACTGTAAATGTAGTTTTATTAAAAAATTTCCCTGGAAGAGAACACAAACACTTGGCTGAAAACTTCTGATATTCCAGCAGATGACTAATAGCCCACACCTTATCTGTTTTAGCCATCAGCCCTCCCTAGCCAGATCTCCCTTGATATGTTACTGGCCTAAATGTGCAAAAAGAGAGGAGACAACAAAGCTTCAGGTCAATTAAGGCTTCCACTGATCTAGTAGTGTATCATATGTAATGAAGGAACCTAAACTCTCTTGGCTGTATCCTAGATACCGTCCTAGATACTTTAATTAGGAAAAGAAACCCTGTTTTAACGGTACTAATAACCTCATCTAATTTATCTTCAGGGGTTTTTTAGACTATAGGAAGAGGCAGTATTTAATTTCATTTGCACTTTCACATTTCTAGTATTTCAGGTCATCAGTCTTTTATAACACTACAATGATGAGATTTTCTAGAGCATTCAGCCCTCCTGTTAGGTTAAGGTACAGTTCCTCAGGAAGAGGTGAGAAGAATGAAATCTAAAATAGCTTTGTGCACTTCATAAAGCAGCAATAGAACACTGAATTGAGAGATGGGATAAATGCACTTTCCACTAACATGGAAGACAATGTCAGAAAAGGCACCAGAGCTGGCCACAAGCAGAAGTTCTGCACCTCTGTGGACATACCTTAGTGAAGAGATTGATAGAATTTGTTAATCTGGCCTCTAATCAACATTTCAGTTCAAGGCTTTCCCTTTTTTTGAAATATACAATGGCTTATTTAGCACACAAATTGCAAATGTGTAAGGTTTTCTGGCGTTCTTCTTTTCGCTGCTGATTTATGTCCTGGTGATAGCTCAGAGAATGCCATTCGCTCGGTTCCTCGGCTGCCCTGGCCTGCAAGGTTTTCTGTGCTGTTTAGGCTGTTTAGGTCCAGGGAATTCTCAGGGACGCCACTTGTAAGGTTTTCTGTGTTGCTGTTCTGGTGGCCTGGAAAGGCCCAGGGATGGCTTTGGAGAGCCGACCCTTCAAAGGACGAGGAGAGACTTCTGATCTTGTCTTGGTCTTGGTGTTTATTAATTGTTTATCTAAAAGATTTTCTTTCAGCCCGACAGAGGTCTGCACAGCAAGTCAGCCATGGGCACACTCCCCAAGCCCCCGGGCGGTCACTTATCTTTATACCCTAAGTTACGTGTACAATATTTATCATTTTTCTCCAATACTTTCTACTCTTATTAACCGGTGCACTTTTAGTAATGACCAATCCCAAAGTGCCACCATCACCACAGAAGATGGAGGCCAAGAAGAAGAAGAAGAAGGACAGGACACGCCCCAATTCCTCCATCTTACTTCTTTAGACCCCCCTGTACCAAAATCCTAAACCCTGTGTTTTACACTTTAACTAACTTATCCCTTCACCATTCACCCAGTGAATTCCTCCCAGTCCTCATACAGGTCTCATCTCCTGTGTAGGATCAAAATCCTGCCACCAGACACTTCTGGCAGCATTCCAGGATTCCCGAGCCCCCCAAGGGTGGTCTCGGCCTCTCTGCACCTCCATCCTGAGGTGCTGAGATCCCACACAAATGGACCCAGAATGAAGCTACTCACTTGGCAAAAAGTTAAAATATTTATGATGATTATTATGCACCATTATAGGGTTGAAATGCCTAATGCAAATGCTGGGCTTTGAATCCTCTGTACAAACCTTGCATTTAAAACTATTTAAATTAATAAAAATACTAGTCCCAAGAATGCTTTGTACCTGCCTGTATAGTAGCCTCTATACTACTTTCTGGTATTCTAAATTAATTTCTGTTTTGCAAAGTCCTCTTGAAATCTCTCAGCAGGATGTCAAGTCAAGTATCTGCATTGGACTGTTTCTACAAGGAAAGCTTTGTTGACAACATTAGCAACCAAACTGCATAGTAGCTTGCAGCATTAGCTAATACTTCTCCAATGCATGCATAAAGCAGTTTTTAAAAGACTTGTTTAGTTGACCTTTCTTTCAATCAGCATAAGCATCTATGGTGAATGAGAACTTAAAAGAGTAAGTTTATGCCACTATTTATTTATATGAACAAGAATATGTTAAAAGTACCTAAAAAGAGAAATATGCCTGAGAACTGTCATACCAATTTAGCTAAAACAGGCTTTTTTTCAATAAGGAAACTAAATAAACAAACCTTAACCTCTGTCCTTACAGCATATTTCTAAAGATTTCAATTAATGGAACTTGGTGTTTAAAAACTTCAGTGGAATCTTAATATAAGTGGTTTTCATTGGATAATACTGGAAAAAATTACTGCTTTCAATTTCTCAAAATTCCTGTTTATTTTACAGGAAGATTATTTCACTATTACTTGTTAGTCGGGAAATTAAAATGCCTCATTGTATCAGAAGTACTACTTTGTACCATGCATTCAAACTGTAGCACAATAGAGTCAGTACATATAAAACAATTGTGTCAGCACTCTCTCTTCTGCAGTCATGAGTCCTCCCTCTACTTGTATCCATGCTTTATTGTAGATTTCTACATTGACTCTTAGTCTCAAACAGATGTCACTTTCCATAAGGAAACTAAAAATAAAGAAAATAAATGGACAATGGCGACATACCATTTCATTGATGAACAAAGTCCTCCTTTGCTCAGAAGACACTATGAGTTCAAACATGGTTTTTATGATACATATACACTTTTGGTGCAAGGAGCCCACCTGGAGTACTGTATTTTCCTCTGGAGCCCTCAGCTTAAGAAAGACATGGAACTACTGGAGGTGCTCCAGAGAGGGCCATAGAAAAGATCAAAGTGATAGAACAACTGAGAGAGCTGGGGTTATTCAGACCGAGGAACAGAAGGCTCTTGAAAGACAATATTGCAGCCCTTCAGTACTTCAAGGGCTTGAGAGATGGGGACATCCATCCTTCTTTCAGCAGGACCTGTAGTAAATAGGACAAAGGTAGAGTGGTTTTAAAGTAAAAGAGGCTAGATTCAGACTAGACATACCAAAGGAATTTTTTTACAACACAATGGTGAAACAGTGAAACAGGTTGTCCAAAAAGGTGGTGGACATTTCCCATCCCTGGAAAATTTTATGGTCAGGTTGGATGGGACTGAGAAAACTTGAAGATGTCCCTGCTGTTCACAATGGGGTTTGAATAAGATGACCTTATAAGTTCCCTTCTAACCCAAACTGTTCTATCATTCTACATAGAGCCTGCTACAGCAGAACCAAGTAATGATTTGACTACATAATTTGTTAGTTCCTTATATCAAAGGACTATGTGTATAGCTATGCAAAATAACCTTCCTTTCCTCAAAAATATGAGAAAGTTGTTTGCATTATTTTTACTGATTAGACCAAGAATTACATTTGAGTTCTAGCATAAAAAGGTTGCTAGATCTGTATTATTTGCTTGTGTCTCTGAACTGTGGTAAAGTTGACCATCTCACAAAATGCAAAGCTCTGTCATGTCCAGTTGTAAGCTCTTTGCTGAGAGACCACAACATCTTCTTTTTTTTCTTTTTTCAGTTTTTCTGGATTGCAAGATCACAGTTGGGAAGGAAGACTATTTGCTTTTCCCGGCAGAAGACCACAGGTCACCAGCTTTGCTCCTGCTGTTCTGCAATGCATTAGCAAGGATCAGGCAAAGATGCCTACTATGCAAAGATTCTCTTCTATGTCCTTAACCTCTCCTACTGGAATATGATGATGGACAGCTGAACATCATCAAAAAGAAGCACAACAAACATCTCTCATTTTTTGTCAAAAAAAAGAAAAAAGAATGACAGCCAGCTAGGAAGATGATATTATATCACTTAGGTATAACTGAATGGAAATGGGGAGAAGGGGGTTTTAGGTTTTCAAACTATTTCTTTTAAACATGGTTTTATTCAATGATACTGCTTTTCAGCTGAGTGAATTCTCATTGAACACCTCATTAACAGTAGGCAAACCTCACTCTTTGCAATTTTGCTGTACTTCTGAAAACATTTGATGTATAAGAAAGCAGAGTTGGAGAAAACACTATACTTTTATTTTGGGGGGGGGGGGGGGGTGTAAGATAGAAGCTTCCATATGCTATCCTTCCAAAACTCAAAGTTCTATTAATTCCATTCAGTCTATTGTAATTGCAATGTCACCCTGCATCTGTGTCCACAGGAAAAAAAAATCTTAAAAAAGCAAGAATATAAGAATATAATGCATTTATTTTTTTATTCAAATTTTCCTGATTTTCATTTTCTTTTCATCAGTTATAGCTTGATTTTTTATGTCTTTTTTTTTTTTTTGCATAAGAAATGGTGCATGGAAAAAAAATTATACTGTCCTCAGCTGAATATGAAACAAGGTCTACTTTTTATCTTGAGGCTAAAAAAAATCCCTTTTAAAAATTATTTTTGAGATAAAAATAATTAATATTTCGTCTAGCATTCTTCTGCATTCAAAAGTATAGACTGTTGAAGATGTTTCGTTTAACAGTCTCATCTGCACTGCTAAACAATATTTGAAACAGAGCATAGTTCCCTTGATATACAGTAACAATATCACCCCCTCTCCAAACTGTGAGTAGCTTCTTGTTTCTGAAAGATTAAAATAATTATTGCAGTTACCTAAAAATCTGCTGAGTCAATACTTGATTTGAATGCTGATTGGATCTCTAATGAGCTAAAAGCACATTTTGAAAATTGGATATCTCTGAGGAAAGTAATTAACAAAAAATACATAGCTGTACATACATTAGCTAAGTGCAGAACCCTAACTGGATCGATGCTGCAGATGGGGATATCTGCAGTGTGATAACATCACCATGCCACACTCTTTATTAGAAGTGAAAAGCCTGAGAAGAAAAGTAGGTAGATGTCTTTTACAAGTCACTGTGGTCTAACTCCTAGGGCACTTTTCCTAGCCCATCAAAAACCTAGTGTTATTTGGAAAAAATGGACATGATTAGAAATCTCAGCAGAGTGCCAGTTTGGAACCATAGTGATACAGTAGAAGTTAGGTCCAAAATTCAATTTCCAAACTGCGAAGGAAGGATAGCCTGATGTCTGTGCTACCTGGTGTCATATATGGGTGAGTTCGCTTAAGAAATCATCCAAATAATCACCCTTTCCCTCATGCCAAACAAAGACCATCCTTGCTTTTAAAAGAGCAATCGATTCCTAACTTGCATGCTGTGGATGAACAGAAGAGCAGCTGAGTATGGAACCCAATAATTTTGTTTAATAATGGACATAGTAGCACACACCTAGTCTACCATCTTTCAGCTTATGCGTTTTATGTAGGAACAGTGTCACTTCTCTAAAATGCAGCTCTCTGGAGGCTTGAATGCAGTCCAAATGCTATAGTCTGTTAAATTATCTATTAAAACTTCTTTTTGCTCTAGTCAGATTTGTTGCACTTCTCTGCTTTTTTAGTCTTTCTGCTACTTCCTGTTGGAAGAAGGGGAACCAGACAGAACACCATCTTGTCACTTAGTATAATCATAATATTCTGCCTTTTTTTTCTTTACACCTTTCTCAATGCAGCCAAAAAAGTTTGTTGACACTTTTAAAATATTTTTCTAATTATCTACATTCAGTGTAAAAATGTTTGATATTTATTGGCTCAGAACTTTTCCCTTTCACTATGTGCTGCCTTATGAGGTTCTGTACTTGCTATTGTATTGACTAAACACACATGTCTAATCTAAAAAGAAGATAGAAAACTTCAAATGTCTTCTTCAAGTTAGGCAGATGTGTTAAGCAAATGTTTAGGGAATGACTGTTAATCATCTGAATGAGAAAATACGCGTGCATGAATGAAAATGCTAATTATTTGTTGTTCACTGTTTTACTGTTTACTCTACTGAGGCAGTACAAAAAATATTATAATCTTTAAACAACTAGAAATATCACAACTTAGAATTAGTCATATTAGAGTGTTCCCTTGAAACACTTAACAAACTGAAAATTATTCATGTGAATTTTGTAGAAATAGAAATATTTATCACAGCAGGCAAAACAAGGATCTGATTGCAAGTAATTCATTAACTGGGTCTTTTCTAAAATACTAAAGTCCTTCTCAAACAGATTGATGTTTCTACTTTTACCTTTTTTCTTATTTGCTTCTTTTTATTCCCTCTCATTTGAAATTTTAGTCTCAAATTTAAGCATTAGAAGGATAACGGATTAACGTTTACAGTGAGATGTGCATGCAAGTTGTGGAAACAGGATGTAAAATGAAACACACAGGGCAAAAGGAGCAGGATGTGTTAGCAGATGACCAGTGCAGAGTTAAGCAAACAGTAACTCAGGTAAAGGAAAGGTAGGGATGTCGATACATGGTGACCTGTGGTGTTATTGGCTCAGCAAGAAGAATAGCATGTTACCATATAAGGCAATGTTTAATTGGATAACTGTAGTGTTAAGAGGTCCTATATAAATGCCATGTTGGGCTCAATAAATCGGCTTCTGATCATCAATCAGTTGCCTCTGCTTTTTGAATCCCATGTTTCAAAAACAGATATTGCATAAACTTCTCCTACTTCAGTATAACCATCCGTGATCTTCAAGTAATGAGGATTTACAAGAATCACACGAACATTACAAAACCTTGTGCCATTTAACTTTGTGACCTCAACAATGAAAGACATCTGGCAGAATTTAGCGAGATAAGGGTAAATGGAAAAAACACAGGTACTAAAGAAAATATTTGTTCTATATGTTCCACTGATGAAAATATTCCAATGCCTGTTTCTCTGAAATGGCTGAGGAAGGTGGATATTCAGACCGCATCAGATGGAAGAGGGTGTGTGAACATCAAATTATGAGAACACTTCTTATTTTTCTGTTTTAATCATAGGAAACCCCAAAGTTGGATGTGAAATAAAAATGCAAACTAGAGTGAAGCAAAACTAAATCTACAACCTGAATGTAAAATTGCAAAAAATCAGCACATGTTGGAAGGCTCTTGGCAGTCAGATATGTTAGATGTCACCCAGAAATGTACGAAGGTGAATTAAGTTCTGCACAGACAGGAATTATATGCGTATCAGGGTTAATAGGGAAAAGCAAGCAACACTGAAGCAAGCTAAGTCACTCTAAAACAGCACTATAGAGTTCTGTAAAGGTAGTAAAAGATATACAGAGAGATCTATGTGGTGACATCAGCAGAGAGGAACTTCAAAAGGCACAACATGGTAAAGGAATTGACTGGAAAAAACCAAACTAAATAAAACCTACCCAGGATTAATTTAAATTAAAAGATTACCTTACAGAATGAAAAAGAAGACATGTTTAGTGAAAAAACAATAGAGTTTAAAAAGTGTATAAGGGATGTCAGGTAAAGAAAAAGGCTAAGGTATCTATATTTGGATTTGAGAAGCATGGAAAAGAAAATAACTGTTGCTAGAATAACTTATTCAAAGAATGCAGGAAAATATTCAAAATACATTAGATAAAGTTTCATAGGGACAGAAACGAGGCAGTGTCAAGTAAGTACAGTGCTCTATTTATACAGCAACCTGCATTGCAATTGCAGCTAAAGCATTCTTGATTTCCTTTTCCAAATCAGTGTGTCTGTGTACGTGCACATGAACGTGTGACTGCACAAATCGCTTAAATGCAGAAGGCAGTGGAGCAGAACAGAGCAGCTGTTTAGAACTGCACAGCAACAAGACATGGCACTTTAGAACAGGAAGTAAAGGAGAATATGGTATCCAACTGAAGCTGCAGAAGGGATTTTATGTCAACAGAATGCAATTACTAAAACTGGAATATTTCCAGAACAATAGAACTAGCATAAGGGAATAATCATTATTGCCTGAAATTGAATATAGTAAAGGAGTTAGTTAGGCAGAGATAACTTGTTAAGAAAAGGGAACAAGATGAGATGGCAGAAGAAATTGGAAATGGTTGTAAAAGGCATGGTCTCCTAATAATGAGTAATTTCAGTTATAAACTAGGTCATACTGAGTGATGGATATGAATCAAGCAGTTTTACAGACGTTAAAATGATTTGATCTTTCATATTCTAAAGAAAGGTAAGAATTAGGGCCAAACATTTCTCTGCTTGTTCCGTCAATGAACTATGGGTGCATGAGAGAGAAAAACAGCATCTGGCTTGTAAAATAGATCTGAATCTTGCCGTAGCTATGAGTAATGCATGGATATGTGACAGTAGAGTCAGAGGCAGCATCTCTGCCAAACAACCACAAGCTGTTAAAGTTTGTCATTAGATTTGGAGATTATCCCTGCTCACCTGAATTTCTCTGTGTATGTTTCAAAGAAGCAATACACAGAAGAAACAGAAAGGTTGAAGATCTGAAAGTTTTAAAGATTATGACTTGCCGCTTTTCTTTGCAACAAAGAAGCTAAGGCTGACTACTATAAAAACTAGAACAAAACTGGAGATGTACAGTTACTTCATGTATCCCAAGATTTACTTTCAATAGCTTTATTAATGAGTAAAGCACAGGCCAAACTTGTCAGCTGCTTGGAATCTGAAACATCTGTGTTAATTTAATCCAGTTGAGGGCCTAGGCAGAACATCTAGCTATGTGTTTCATTCCACCTGTGCAGACAGCACTGTAAATGCACCTTTCAATGGAGTGTGTGATTAAAATGGATTGATAATAGATGTAGTGTTGCCCTACAATACCAGAGAATAAATGTGATAATAT
Organism: Ammospiza caudacuta; assembly: GCF_027887145.1. Taxonomy (NCBI): domain Eukaryota; kingdom Metazoa; phylum Chordata; class Aves; order Passeriformes; family Passerellidae; genus Ammospiza; species Ammospiza caudacuta. The sequence goes on along the minus strand of NC_080632.1, from coordinate 33,334,611 downwards.
TTGCTAAAGTTGGTAAGCTGTGATCTTTCTGAGTCATGTCACCCTTTCCTACAATATATTTATTATTTTTGTATGTTTTAATTATTTGAAATCTTAAGTAACTTTTATGTAAGCCATCAAAAAAAAAGGAGAGAGAGAAAAGAAGTCATGAGGAAGGCAACAGAGGACTCCATATGAGGTATTTGACTTCATTAAACATAAATCAGCTTGAGCTCACACAATGTGGTCATGCTTAACATATCTAAAAGAACTGTTAGAGTTATCTGAAAGGCTTCTCAGGGAAAAAGCTATGGACATATTTTACCTGGATTTTAGTAAAAGCTTTTAATACAATTCTATATATTAATCTAATCCGCCAGCTAATCACTAAATTTATTATGAGGTGAGCTACTTGACTGGATTAAACTCTGGTGTGTGAGTTGGTTTAGGCTAGAAAGACTGTGGGAATTTAGTTAGAGAAACAGGTGATGGCATCTTGGTGATGGCTGTCGCTCACTGTTCTTGCCCCTTGAACTGAGGTTTAAAAGAAGGAAGAAGATCAACTATGGGTGAAGTACCTTTTTTTTGCAGTCATGTCCATATTCTTTCCTGGAGGAACGAGAATATTTTCCTGTGAGCAAAATTAATGAACAAGCCTTGATTTTTGAGAAGCCATCTTTTTGTATGTTTTCATAGCAAAACCTACTTGTATTGAAACAGCTGGTACCTGCCTACAGAGTAATGATTTTAGGGGGGATAAAGAAGGAAAAAAAGATACTAGAAAGATAAATAAAATAAATAGGTTTATTATTATTGTTCTGATTCCTCTATTTTATATTTTGTGTTGCAATATTTCACTTTTCTTAGTGGATCTCTCAAACCTGTCTGTAAGCTAGATGAATTTCCATGGATTGTTCCATGGAAACATTAGTGGTTTGCTAAACTATTTCCACTCCTATTTCCCCTATACTTCCTCGCTTTTTGGCTGACCTGGCAATGTTTTCCTACAGCATGGCTCTTATGAAGGCTGACTGCTAATTGATCTCTTCTTTCAGATCAGACATGAGACAATTTCAATTTTCTATCTCTATAATTCTCAGAAGTCAATGGTAAAAATCATAACCATTTGAGCAGGAGTAAGGTTTTTGTCTTCGTGTATTGAACATATATTCCATGTTCCTTCAGGTTCATAGTTTACACAGTTTACCTATCAAAAGTGTATCTCAGCCATAGCTCTATGCTTACTACAAATTTCCAGCAATATACAGTAATTAATTATGTCATGTTATGTCTGTTCCTTGTTATGATAGATTTCAAAAGTGGTAAATTATCTAAATTATCAGTGCAATATTTTTTTTTGTATTAAGGAATGACATATGGAAATAAAACAGACTAAAGAGTTCTACAGACTTGTGCATTTGCACATAAGGTACTTAAAGATGTATGGTCTCAGGTTTTCAGAATGTGTTTGAAGACAGTAATTAGATTGGAGAAAAATGGAAATAAATTTGGCTTCCATTTCTGACAGCCAATTCCTCCCCTAATATATTTGTTTTCAATAATATGGTAGGGTTTCAGGGTATGGTTACCACTGAGAGAAATTTTTTCCTTAAAACACTTACATGTGCTTGAACCCTTTTGACACCAAAGCATGTATTTGCTACTGTTCAGTTGTCTTTACATTGATAGGTCAAGAAAAACCCCCACAGAACATGCAAAATCTGGGGGAAGAAAAGTGTGGATTACATCATACTTTGCAACCTGCTGAAGATGGCCACCAACATTAAGATTACAGGGATCAGGCACTACATAGGGACTCACTGTCCTGTACAACCTCCTATTATGATCCTTCTTATGCAATGGGATTTATTCTGAGTTTATGTGTTGGGAGCATAATCCTTGCAGGAGCAACACTTTCTGATAGCAAGACTTGGCAGAAAAATCACCCCTCACTCACCTGTAGAATTATTACAAAAGTCCTCAGTCTTATTTATTGCTGTCACCCACACTTCTCTTTCTTCCTGTTTTTCAACTGGCAAACAGACCTTTCTACAGAACATGAGCCTTGCAATTCTTTTTAGTGTGGAAGCACAAATGTTTTATTCAGTTCTTATATCTTTGCCCAGAGCACAAAGCAAGCCCTTAATAATTTAGTCTTACAGATGACTCAGAATCATCATATCCTGGGCTTAGTCTTAAACCATAGCTATTCATGGACTGAACTTAGTATTATAGCTTTTAAATTCATGACTTTGGGAGCAGACAGTACTTATAAAAGCACATCGTATATATTGTTTGTACTAAATGTCAAACTATTAAGGTTTATATTTCCTAACTTTTCCAAAGATTAGGGAAAATACAACTTAGTTGCTGTACTTCATAGAGCTGAAAAAGCTTGAGAATAGTTTTTGTGATTTCAGCCTCTCTGCTGCCGTCTTCATAATGCTGCAAGAAAATTACTTCAAAGTACTTTTTAACAGACATTCTTGGATACATAGCAATTACTGTTATGCATTTTATGCAACCCTCCTATAGCACTTCAGTGTATGTCCCTGCTGTGGGGTTTAGGAGTCAATTTCATAGCTTCATCAGAAAGGATCACTCTTCAACAACTGCTTTGCCAGATAGATTTTTTAACAGATAATGCATTCTTTTCTAGCATAAATCTCTCACCATAATCCAGTCTGGAGGCACTTGGGAAACACATAAAAATACAGGGATCAAAATATGCAACTTTTTATCCTGAATCACACATCTCTCAATTGAGTGATATATATATTTCACCTGATCTCAGGCTGTGATTTGTTTAGGCAGAGAAGTCTGAAGAATGTTTTCTTTTTCTTACCCCATGTCCATGCAGATGTTACCCTCATCATATGTCTTCTGAAACATTTTTAGAAATATCCTGAAGTGTTCACTTAATCTCATTGGATTAATAAAAATAAATAATTTTAATTATTAGAAATTAGTCTCTTTGAAGGTGTTAAGAAGTGAATGAATTCTAGAGGTCAATAATATGTCAGATCTGAAGGTGGCAAAAATCCTATTAAAGAATATGTAGTCAGTTTGATGGCAAATTCCTGGAGGATTACGGGTGTTGTCTCTGATTTGTTCTTTATCTTGACATGGCTTGTAGATGAACTGTAGCAAGATTACAATCATGATCATTCATCAGAGCCTAAATCTTTGGTGAACAGCAAACTTTAACATCATGTATTCACATCCTGCAGAAATCAATCCTGTTTAATCCTTCTATTGCATACTTACAAACCTTAGGATAACCTATGTGTTATAATACCACTGCAAGCTCACAAAATCAAAACCAAATGAATTAAGAAAAGCTGTTTAAAAATTAAACTCCTGTTTAGCTTGTCACCTTGCAAACTAAGGTGGATGTTTATAAGCATGGTGTAGGAAGTCTAATGTAAATGTAATGAAATAAAGGAGAAATACAAAGACAGAGGTTACTTTAGTCAAGCCATCTTTTGCTGTTTGTGTAGGTGTGAAATAACCATGTACAAAGAGAAGCAACTAACGTAAGCCTCTTAGTAGGTAGGACAGCATTCATAAAGCATCTGATGGAAGATTGAGAGAGTACAGGCAGGCGCTGATTATAGCTGTGCATGTGACTGACACACCTCAAAAACCTGGGGTTAGAGCAAGCCTGGATATTTTTTTTTCCTTTACATTTGATGGCTGATTTCTGTTTTTTCAGTACACTTCTGCTTACAGTCTGGCAAAAAGAGTGCTCATAGTAAGACAATGTCTTTTTGACCACCAGAAGTTTGACTTTCTAAAATTTTATATAACTAAATGACAAAAGGAATGATTTTGTTTTAAAATCAAGAAACCATTTATTAGCTGAGTTTTGCGCAGGATTTTGATTTGTAGCACAGGCTTAGATTGTGCTTCAGTGGACACCAAAATTAATTAGACTTTTTGTTTGAAAAGAAGAAAACTAACAAACCAATAAGCCTACCTTCCTGATCAGGTCAGGCTGAGAGGCAAAGGAAAACTGAATTGGAATTCTCCAATCTCTCCTTCTCCTTCTCCTTCTCCTTCTCCTTCTCCTTCTCCTTCTCCTTCTCCTTCTCCTTCTCCTTCTCCTTCTCCTTCTCCTTCTCCTTCTCCTTCTCCTTCTCTTCTCCTTCTCCTCCTTCAATGAGGAAGTCAAAGAAATGTCACATGATATGCCTTGCACTCAACAGTGATTCTAAAGATTCTAAAGAACAAAACAAGTAAATATCCACTACTTAAGCTAGCCAGGTTCTGCAGGTCTAAGATGTGAGGGCTGTGATACAGGGTACATAATTCAAACTGTTCCATGGGTTAAGTAATGCACATATATTGAAGTGATGCAATAGATAACCAAGCAATATGCACATACTGCTTTGCTAAGAGCATGGATTGGCCACTAAATAAAATTGCTTGTGAATTATCTGTAGGTAGTATGGTCCAGCGTTAATCTTATTGGACACCAGGCAAGTTCAGTTCTAGGATCCTTATATAGTTATCACAACATGATAATAAGAGAGGTTAAATGCTGCCTTATGCTGTTCATATTTATTCAAGCATGGAAGTGTACAATATAGTAACCAAAAATTACTCAAATAAATATGTCATGACCCTCAGAGACATTTTTTTGTTAAAAGTTGTCCTGATAGCAGCACTTTTCCTTATTTCTGTTTTTTTATTAAATCCTTGCTTACTGATCTCAAAAAAGCTCATAAATTCAGTTCCATTTTATTATCTCAGTTGCACAGTAATGAAGCACAGCTGCATGCAACCCTGCTAGTATTTATAACTTCTTGTGCAGCAGTAAATGTGCCATTTTTTAAATTTCTTTATGAAAGACAAACTTAAGCTTGTAACATACTGTCTGAGGGTCTACTACATTTTTCTTACCATTACTGTTATGTCCTTGGACTGTTCTACCAAGCCTTACCCATTTTTCCTGTGTGCTGCTCAAGAGCAGAGTAGCAGAGGTCAGGTCACCTAAAGATCTGGGCCTTTTCCAAACTAAATAATTATCTTAGTCTATGTTTATAAAGCAAACTTCAAAATAGCTGGTGTGTACAGTGTGTCTTCCCCAAGTCAAGAAGCTAGCCTGTACTATTTCTTTCCTGTGTACAGAAACATAAACATCTTCTGAGAAAACAATTTTAAATGAGAATAAGGTATATGTGTGTCTCTTAAAATGTAGTAAATCAAAACATGTCTTGAGGTGATATCTGAAGAAGTCTGAATGACAGAGAGTATGATATTCTTCCTGTGGTCTTTCCAGAAGAAAAAGTCAGACCAAGAGCTTAAATTAATGTCTTTAAATTAGTATGTCTGTGTTTAATAGTGTTTATTTTATATTTTTTATAGTAATCTTTTAGAAGATAGATTTTATTTTGAAGGAAAAGTGAAATATGCTTACAAGATTAGAACAAAATTAACATATTTCGTGGTTATCCCTGGCAAGCTAACATCAAGCATTGACTTGAATCAAATTAGCAGGGGCTTGGTGGAAAAGTAGACAACAATCTTACAATGCCAGTTTCCGGCGACAAAATTTAGCACTGTACAAGATTTCATCTGTACATCCGAATTATTCAGGACACTGATTATTTTCTGTGAATTTTTTATCTCTTTTTGACATTGGAAGTACAATTTAGCTGCCTAATCAAAGTTGTATACATATATATACACATAAATACAGACACACACACACACATATATATATATATATATATATATATATGGACAACATAACATGTATATATTATCCTCATCCAGGATTCAATCCTAATTCATCATAGCAATGATAACATTATGTGTGATTAAGGAGAAGAGGTTAGACCTGGAATACTTTATTTTTGTCCTGCCAAGTCTTTCTTTCTGCAGTTGAAATAACAAAGGAAATGATGCAAAGAGCTGGGCTGCTTCATCTACCCTTAGCTCTGTTGGAGGTATGGTCAGAGTTGTTCTCTTTTGTGAATTTTACAACTTCTTTGGAAGATGTAAAAAGTGGCTGAATCTCCCAAAGTCACACTTTTTCCTCCTAACTCTCACTGTTTTGCTTGGCAGGTGGACTTTGTTGTTTTTCCTTTTTCCAAAGTGAAGGGCTGCTGCCATTCATCATTCCATTTGTATTGTTTAACTTCTCTCTTCCTTTTTTTTTTTTTGATAAACAAATAATCACACACACACTAATGTAGACAAAAAGGGCATTTCAATTTGCTACTATGTGCCTTGCTTCTCATTTTCTAACAATTCAATGAGTTGTCTTGTTTTCTCATTTTCTTGAATATGCATTATAACCAAAATCTGCACTTTTGAAAATCTCAATATAGGAGTTGCAGCATCATGAGTTTTTAAAAATCATTCCTATTTATTAATCTTTTAAAAAACATAACATATAATGTACATTCTTCCTCTTTTTATCATTCTGATTTTGAATTTTAGGCAGAAAAATCCGCCCATGTCTCATGTACCTATTATCAAATTAAGGTAGAGGTTGTCTAATTTACTTATCCTAGTTGCTTTACTAGAAATTTGATGGGGCACATCATTTAAATGATATGTATGATATTCTTTCATTCATCTAAGAATTCAGCTTACATGCAGTAAAAGAAAAAAATCTCATTTCCAACTGGGATATGCATGTGCATGCTTGTATATATATGTACATGAGTGTAATTATGTCTTTTCAGAATTGTTTAGAAGTTTACAGTTCTTATTGTATATTAACTTAAACTTACCCACTTATTCTTACTTTCACATAAGTGACTGTAGGATGATTGGAAATGCACTGGGATAAAATCAGAGGGACTTGAATGAGAACGAGTGTCAAGGAGCATATAAATTCAGAAACACATCTAGTCTTCACCTAGAAAAAAAAATCTGTGGTCTCCCTCAACAATTTATTTTTAAACCATTTTTGCTCTAGCCAATAAAATTTTCAGTTATCTATGCATTAAGTGTCTGAACACTTAGATTTTATTAAACATGAAACAAACCTGAGATTAATTGAATTCTGACAAACCTTAGGAAATTAGAGCTGTTGCTTATAAAAAGAATAATTCAAATAAACACATGTTTCTTTTTAGATGGTTTCCCAACTTTAAATCACTTATTTCTCTTTCTGTCTCTCTTTCTTCCTTTCTTCCTTTCCTCCCACTTTCATTATTGCCCTCCTCCTTCCTCATTCCCTCTTTCCTTTCTTCATCACTGTTTTTCTTTTTTCTTTTATTTTTCTTTCTTTTCTTTCTTTCCTTTCTTTTCTTTATTCTTGGAATGTATTTTATCGTCTGTCAGTTTTGCCCTATGATATGTCCTCTTAAATTGGATCTGTAAGCCCTTCATAAAGTTTAATAAATCTTCAGCATTTCACCCTAAGGAAATTATATTAAAAACCTTCAAATGTGAAGTTGGGCCTGCAGACGCACAGCACTGGGAATTATATCACCATAATCAGCTTGTAATGAAAGCCTCTGTCGCTGTTCTCTCCCAATCATAATCTGCCTGTCTTTATGAAAAAAGGGGGGTTTGTCTGGGTTCATCTGCAAGCTTTAATTGGAAGATGTCTTCATTTCATTCCAGCCTACTGGGATAATAACTCAGCCCCATGTTTAAACACAGGCCCTTGCCGCTGATATTTTTTCATTTAGTAAAGCATGTCTCTTTAAATGATTTAGCAAATCACCATGAATGCCAAGGCGGGATGATTGGCAGCTCATTGCTGGTGCACCATTTGCATGACATTTGTTCTTCAGCCCGGAAAGCTGCAGCAGGTAAACAAGCAGGCCCTGTACCGACTCCCTGTGAGTCCTTCCCTGTTTATTTTCTCATAATCAAATGACATTTATGGAGAGGCAAATGCAGCTGCACATATATGGAGAAAAAATGCAATCAGGCCAAACATGATGACTTCATTCAGGTGATATTTTGATTAGAGAAAGGACAGCTTTATGGCATAGAGTTTCTTGCAAGTGAAGTCAGTCAAATTCCATTTTACAAACTCTATTTTTAATATAAATACTAGGTTCAAATAATTCATGGCATCTGATAACACAGTAAGTGTTACAATGCAATATGTAGATCTGCAAATTTCTTAAAATTCCTACTTTTAAGAATTCTTTAATTTCCTAAAGTTTTGTTCTGCTCTCTTCTGAGTAGTATTTTTTGTAAGGGTCATATCTGTCTTTCTATATATAAAACTGTTCTGTTGTGTCACTGGAGCTTTTTCCTGAAAGAGATTTCAGAGAGGAAGCTTTTTCTGAAGTTAAATGTTTTAAACCTATTTCCTAGCATATTATGGTGTCAGGAAACTTGGAAGAAAGCAAATTGAAATATATAACATATAATATATATTGCATCATATGGTACCCATACCGCAACTGATAGTATTAGTATTCTTCTAATACATACATTTCACTTCAATTTCAAAGGTCATTTGAGAACAGAAATAAAAAAATGGCAATTACTGAGCAAGGAAGGAGTGTCTCCTGTGAGGGGTTTGCAGCTACCTTGAGTAGCTACACTCTGTTTTTCAATTCTTCTTAAGGAAGTAATTTCTCATCTTTTTGCTGAAGGAGACATCCTTTTTTCATGTTGTTGGAAGATTTTTCATAAGAGAAACCATGAAATTTAAGAGTTTTCAGTAGCTGTATAAAACAAGAAAGCAGAACTATATATTCCCCACACAGCTTGACCCAGGAAAGTTTATCGCAAAGGGCAGGATTTTTGCCCACCTGTCATACCAGTCCTTTTTGAAACAACACTCAAATAGTAGAACGTAGGTAGGTGTACACGGAGGGAAGGGCTACTAGTCTGTATTTAATAGGGTGTTTATTGTTAGAAAAATCTGCTGACAAGGGTCCCACAAAAAGGGGTCCTACAAAGAGGGGGATCAGCATGTTGTGATTCGGTCAAGGAGTAAGAGAAAAAGCTGCTTTGGCAGAGAAAAGAGCAAGTAAGTTCTGTGGAGTTGTTGTAACCATAACTTTTCCCAGGAGAAATTCTATTCTTATATTTTCAAGCTTTCTCCAGTTTTTTGGAAAGATACACACTTCCGGCTGTGACACAACACAGATGTATTGTTATTTCAAAATGCAGCACTCTGTCTCCCTGAATAGACCGGTTTTTATTGCATCAGTCTTCAAGCAGGCACTAAGTAATTTGTAGACAGGGTTCGAAATCAGACTTACTAATTGGGCTGATAGGGTTTCTTATTACTGTAAGAGTGTGCTTGGGGTCCTCACACGGAGCAGGGGACAACTGCTTAGGTACTTGCTGTATTTTTGAGCATCTCAGCTTTATTTCAGAGCAACTGAGTTCGGTGTGAGAAAACACAATATACAGAGTGCAGCCTGAACTCGAAAGGAATCACTAATGTGGCTCAAAAAATTGCTGGACCGGGTAACTGGCAGAAAGGTGAAATAACAATTGTGCAGAGGTAATTGGGCCTGCAATTGGAGCTGAGCTGAGTGAGAGGAACAGGAAATATTGCCTTTCAACTTGGTAGCTCGAAAACTATGAAGGAAAGAGTGAAGGGACATAGAGAGAGGCAGATGTGACAATAAACTGATGGATCAGGGAGTCATTTGGAGAGTCTGGGTCTGTTGTATCCAGTGCTGAGAAGGTAATTCGGTTTCAGGGTTTTGGAGGAATAAGGGTGATGATACTCCCTGCTGTGGAGGAGGGAGATGTGGCTTGGGAGACCAAACGTCATGCATCTGCTGTTGTTGCTAAAGGGAGACTACAAAATCAGAGAGCAGGGAAGGTAAGATAAATTAGTTTAGAATTGCTAGCATTTGCTAGCTATAGTAATTTGAAGTCAGTGGAGGCACACTAATGAGTGGGATTCTCAGGAAGCCAGGAAGACAAGGACCTTCTTGCCTGCTTTTATGCGTTTATGCATTGAGGTTGGTTGCCATGTTTACAAACATATTTGATAATGTGCACTTTTGAAAATCTCAATATAGGAGTTGCAGCATCACGAGTTTTTAAAAATCATTCCTACTTATTAATCTTTTTAAAAACATAACAAATAATGTATATTCTTCCTCTTTTTATCATTCTGATTTTGAATTTTAGGCAGAAAAATCCGCCCATGTCTCATGTACCTATTATCAAATTAAGGTTGAGGTTGTCTAATTTACTTCTCCTAGTTGCTTTACTAGAAATTTGATGGTGCACATGATTTTAATTGCTAATACTTTCTTCCTTTTTAATTCATCATTCTAAGCAGAATTATGTGAGTAGTTGTGAAAGGAGATTCATCTAAAATAAGGATAAGAGCCTACAAATTACTACTGCTTAAGGATATCTTCAAGCAGTGGAAATCTAAAGGCACTCTGCAACATTGGTAAGTTAAAAGATAAAAATTCCACCCCCACGTCTCTTTATACCACTTCACCCCACACAGGTGTCACAAAAAATAATTTCTGGAAAAATCTCTTTGTACAAGAAATCTGTCCAGCAGCTTCTAATGTGACCCTTTATGACTTTGGTACAGGGGTCAGAAGGATACTGCAGAAACTGTTCAAGTCAGCTTTTTTTTCTATTAGCCTTGACTGTGATGAGCAGAAAAATCTTACAGGCAGCTGAACAAGCATCAACTTGGTATTTGACAAGACTGACAAGATGGTCTCCATGGACCTGTTTTACTCACTATGTGAATTCATTTTGCCTTCTTAGGTTGAACTCAAAGAGCATCAAAAGATTATTATTATCATTGCTTCCTAGGTGAACGAATGCTTTATTCTCACAGATATTTGGAGAATGGCAGCTGCTTCTAACTATTCATCCATTCACACATGCACAGGGTTGGCTATTTGCTATTTATTATATATAGCAACTACATCTCTCGGCCAGGAAAGAGAAAAATACTTTTAGCTGTAGGGATATACTTAGTGGTACTAATGTACATACTAAACAGCATCAAGCACCCCACAGTTTCAGTTCTGTTTGTTCTGACTACACAGCAAAAGGAAATAAAAAAATTGCTCACTTGCTAAAAGATTGGGGGCTACATGTATGCTGGAATAGAAATGGCCCTGTCCTATAGGAGGAATGCACACCTTGAGCCACTGCCAAGAAGAAGTGTCTATAATGTTGTGTAGGATTGTCCCTGTGAAGTTTTGGATTGAATTCATCTTTCCCCAGATATGAGGGATAAATGGATTAGCAAGTGTTTTCAGTTCTGCTTAGATAATCACAGTTCTGACCAGACTTGGTCAAAACTTTTCCAGAGCTTGAGGCAGGGGGAAGGGGAGGATGAAAAGAAGGTTAGAGGAAAGGGTTAATGGTAGAATAAAAAGGAAAGGGGAGAGGGAAAGGGAAAAGGAGGAAGGGGGACAGGAGAAAGAAGGAGAGAAAGCAGGAAGAAAGTGGAAATAGGAATGAAAATGGGAAAGGGTAAGAAAAGGGGAAGGAAAAGGGAAAAGCAAAATAATAGATTCATCCTCAAAGACCACTGTTTCCCCCTTGTGTCTAATGAGAACAGGACTGTAGTCTGCCAGTTTTATGGGGAACAGCACAAACATACACTTCTTTAATCTTTGTGAACTCTTAAGTACAGAAACTTTAAAAAACAACACTGCAAAATTAATTTTAAAGAAGGTTCTTTAAAGACACTGAGCTATGCATAAAGAAGAAACTTCTAAAAATTTTATTATTTTATTTAAAAATCTTATTAATCAAGGTTACTAATTTTTTTCATCTGGACTTATTTTCATTCAAAGGATCCATCTTTCCCCAAAATCTATGTATTTAAATAATTTTCAGTGTCTTTGTATTTGGTTAAAACAGTGTCATTAGGATTTAGTACAAGCTGATTTGTATATATTTTCAATGGGTATAGAAAGAAGTGGACAAGTACTAACTGCCTCATAAGCAACTGAGACAATACAAGTATATCTCCACTGCTAGACATTATCGCAAAAGTTATTAAAACGGGATTTAACAATCAGAAATCTCTAACTATACAAAATCACAGTAATGCATTTTCTCCTCTCTAGTTTTTTCACAATAATTTCATTCTCAACATGAAATTTTGCATTCTACAAATCATTTTGGCTTCTAAATATTTTTATATTTAAAAACCAAAGTGATTCAATGTTCACAATTTTTCAAAGCAGTGGATGACCATATGCAAAAAAGAAAGGGATGGTAATCAAAAATTTTAGAAGAGTCATGACTTCTTTTGGAGAGATATTTGACAATAAAGAGGTTTGACAATATTATCACATAGAAAAATACCCCAGGGTCCAGTTCCAGGTGAAATTCTTTGACTCCTTAAGTTGGCTAAAAATCAAATTGAAAGAAAAATATTCATAATCTGCCAACAACTCATATTCTTTTGCTAGAGATACTAGACGTATTTCAGGCGTTTCACAGAGTACAAGGGCATATATTCCTTTTAGAATAATTTGAACACAAGACAGAGCACCGAGGAGATTTGCAGTGACACTGTCTAGTCTGATCTGTTCATAGCAAAGCTGCTCAGCGATGAAATTTTTTTTTAATTGAAAAAAAATTATCAGACAAAAGTTTCATAATTTTTCATGCATTTTTAACCAAACTCTGTCAGAAACATAAAAAATAGACTTTGGCAGGATAATACTTCAAAAGCATATCACAGCATGTCTAGTAATCACATTATCTAAAACATGAAAAATTCTGCTCCCAGTCCCCACATCCGAGACAGGTACTTTAAGACATTTCTTCTGAGACATGTTTCTCTCAGTTTCTTATAATCAAACTCTTCTATTTGCCTAACAAACTGAAGATTGAAAGAAGAAGGCATTAGTCCACTAGCAGATTTTACCTCCTTGCCCCTTCCTGTCCACGCTGATTTTGATTCTGTGATCATTAATTTACATGCATCCAAATGGTTTTAACAGAGAAGACCAAGGCTTCTCTTTTGCCTTTCATGCCTTATCCGTAGCATCAAGAGATTTGTGTCCACGTCATGCAGTTGTGTTTGGGTAGCTGATACTGCAGACTTCTGGTGGTCAGTGGCAAAGCAGAGCCTGGGATCCAAGCCCCAGCAGTGAGCCGTCTGTTGATAGGTGGGCTCACTTGCTCACTCTCTCTTGAACCCTGAAGAGTATGGGTTTCATCAACTAATGAGCAACAAAACGTTTGACACCTTTTCACTGCAGCCGCTTAGAATATATCAGAATATGTCACAATCTTTCTCCTCTGTGATATGTGTTTGACCCTCTCTTGTTACATAGAAGGTATGTGAAATGCAGTAGGTAACCTCTGATCAGTCATTTATTTTCTTTTTCACTACATCTTAAGCCACGGTTGGCCCATACTTTCTATTTTATTAAATCAGTATGAATATTAAGAAAGCAATATATACTTGACTACAAGGTCACTTGCTTTTAATGCTCCTGTTTGAAATCATTCTGTAGATGTTATATTCTGTATATGAGGAGAAGCAAAATCAAGTAGAGAAGCCTGGATTTTGTTACCTCCTGACCAAGAAAACTCTGTGAGAATCACATTAAACTCTCCCTGTCTCCCATTGCATCATTGTAACAAAGTTCAGAAATGGAAGACAAAAGAGAAACAGGGAAACACTGTTTATTGCCAGAACTGTAATAAATAAGAATTAATTCAAAATATGGGCAATAAAGAAGCAAAATCACTAACAAACCTGTTGGGACCTTTAAACTCTTGGGTAAAAAGTAAGGCGTAAAGACAAAAAGTGCCAAAATAAAAATCTCCAAGAGGCTAGAGGGCAGCTTGTAGAAAACATTCATGATATATGTAACACTAGACAATTATCTATTAAATATAATAATTGTTCACAACAACTCTTGGACAAATAGAAGACAAGAGGTTTGTTCCACACAGAATTAGATGAGTGGCAAAGCATCAAACAACGTTGAAGGAAACAGCACTCTTTTCTTTGTGTCTATCTGAAGGATGTTTACCATGTTTCAACACTGTCAAAAGCTCATTTTCTTGTCCAGGTTTGGAGCATTCAGGTCCACCAAAAGAGCTGAGACATTTGAGGACTGCATAGGCAGAATTCACCAACATGACAATTATATGGGCAAATATATTTAAGATTTTGGGAGACAAAACTTACTCCTTTCTTTAAAGTATGGACTGCTAGGACTGCTAAGAGAGCAATAACAAATTGAAAAAAACAATGGTCATAACCATACTAGTAACTTTTTAATACAATTTTGCATCAATTCTTATTGTAACTCTAAACTGTTTGCTAGTTTGGGGAACAAACTTTTAACTCCTCTGGTCATTTCCTAGAAGCATCAAGCCTATATATTGTAGAGTTTTAATTATAAAACAGAACTCATTCAAAAAGTGTTCTGTTCACATTGTGAATGAATTGAAGGTTAGGGAGGTTAGCAAAAATCTGGGCAGGAGTATGTCAGGAGAAAGCATGGGTAAGAGGTAGAGGATGCTGGACTAAGAGGTAGGGAGGGGGATAAAGGATAGGAATAAAAATTCAGAGAAATATGGAAATGGCAGGTGCACCACCTCATCATGGCTATGTACTGCTATCTGGTAAGTTCATTGTTGTAAATACCTGTACATTTGCAGTTTCAGTAATAATAAATTGCTCCGTGGTGATTCCTTATTCTCGGGAGTAGCCATAGTATGAAGCAGCTGGTCAGGAGTGGCAGTTTCTGACCAAAAATAAGCAATTAGTACTGATGAAGATGACCACTGGTCAGAAGTTGTGAACAGATCCTACATCCTCATAGCTGATGGATAATGACAGCTTGCTCCAAGTAGTAATTAATCACTGCCGTGAGCTAGGCAACACTGATTCCACCCATAGAAATTTGCTCCTAAGAATCAAATACTTCTCCCTGGAGTTTCCTGTATTTCTATGTTTTCCACATACGTGCTCCTTCCTGAGCACCCACCAAATGCCTTGGTAACATGCTGATCCCATTGACTTGCCCAGGCTTTCTGGCTGTCTGGCAGAGCCATTTAAGCTAACCTGTGCTGCTCTGCTGTAAAATGGACTGGAAGCACTTATGCAGATAGTTACTAGGTAACAGCTGTGAGGATGCAAAGGATCAGCTTCCCAAATTGTTTTCATATGCAAGTCTTCTGGGTAAAACGTTTGGGCCATTCCCAGGAAAGCTGATTTAAGTCTTGAGGTCTGAGTGCTGGGCTGATTTACTTCATTGGTGACTGTAATTACCCTGTTCTCAAGTTCCCAGTTATCATTTTTGTTTCAAGAGCATTTGCTGTGTGGATGCTTAGAGTAGTAAGCCTTAAATTTCAGCTCGCTGACATATTGTCGCCATACAAAAATGACTGTGCATTTGTCCTGAAATTTCCCCTGCTCAGACCAATAATGCCATTTAGTTTCAGCACTTTAATTCAACACTTACAACAGGCCTTCCTAACTGCACTTCAAAGTCACTTGCACATACCTTAACTACAAGTCCACACAACAAATCTCTTTCCTTGCAATATTTTTATCCTTATTGTCTTAATGACACAGACCACTGGTTCATACAGCTTTATGTATTCCAATTCTATGTCATGCTAATTTATTTTAATGGAAAGAAGACATGAATTCTGTTAAATAAAAACTTCATTCTGTAAGCTTATACTTTTCACTCTAACATTCAACTATGCCTAAAGGAAGGAAATGTTTCATTTATTTTATAGGAAAATGACATTAAGCAGCAGAATTTATCCTGTAGGACAGGAAGAATTTTAAAGTAATGTCTCTAGCATGTTTCTACAGTGAAAATATGAGTGGCTGCTTTCAGCCAGAATTCTGATATTGCTTTCCATTGATAAGAATATAAACCAAAGAGAAACAATTGAAAAACTATGGAATAGACATCTTTCATGATGTTGATTCCAATCATTATCAGATTATATATAATGGAATACTGATTAATCAATTTGTTTATTAATACAGGATGAATTGAAATTATTCAGAATTTGCTAGGTATGCCTGTGTCCTTTTTGAGAGAGAAAAAAAAGAGGTGACTCAGAGGTGACCTTATCATTCTCTACAACTTCCTGAAAGGTGGTTGTAATGAGGTGAGGTTTGGTCTCTTTCTCCAGGCAGCAATTGACAGAACCAGAGGATAGTCTTAAATTGTGCCAAGGGAAATTTTTGTGGGATATTAGGAAAAAGTTTTTACTCAAAGAGTAATCAAGTATTAGAATGGTCTGCCCAGGGAGGTGGTGGAGTCACTGTCCCTGGATGTCTTTAGAAAAATATTGGATGTGGCACTTGGTGCCGTGGTTTTGTTGAGGTGCTAGGACATGGGTTGGACTTCATGATCTTGAAGGTATATCAAACTATGAGAAATTCTAAGTAATTCAATCTCCATGCAGTTTTTGTTATTTTCTTTGTTCTTGCCATAGTGTTGACCAGGTGTCTTTTCCAGTATGTTACGCTACATCCTTTTCACATCAGGTTTCTTTCAATGCTGAAAGGAAGTTACTCTGATTTTCAATGTACCAAATATCTATGGAAGAAAAGGGAAATGAAACTTCTGCTTTCCTCTTTGTCTGCCCATGTGACACTTCACCTCTTTTGGTTATGCCCCAGAGAATTGGTGAAGCCTTGCTTGTTCCTGTAGGAGCAATTACAAAGTGGTTGGATTATCCTAGGTATCAAAGGTTCAGGCTAGAAACAGAAACCTACTCCTTATTTCACTGGCATGATATGGTATCATAGAACCATACAGTCTCAGAATGATTTGGGTTGGAAGGGAACTTAAAAGATTCTCTATTTCCAAGCCCCCTGCCATGGGCAGGGACACCTTTCACTAAACCAGGTTGATTGGAGCCCCCTCCAGCCTGGCCTTGAATGAGGGATGGGACATCCACAGATATTCTGGTACCTTCTCACCATCACAGGAAAATATTTCTTTCCAATATGCAATTGAAACCTGCTCTCTTTCAGTCTGAAGCCATGCCTCCTTGTCCTTTCACTACATGCTCTTGTAAAGAGTCTCTCTCCAGAAAGAGACTCCAAGATTCTCTTTCTTTAGACTCCCTTCTGATAGTGGAAGGCAGAGATTAGGTCATGCCAAAGCCTTCTCTTCTTCAGGCTGAACAGTCACAATTGTCTCAGCCTTTCCTTACAGGAGAATTCTTCATTCCTCTAATTAACTTGTGGACCTCCTGTGGATATGCTCCATCAGTTCCATGTCCTTGCTGTGCTGGGAGCCCAGAGCTGATGCAGCCCTGCAGGTGGGCTCTCAGCAGAGCAGAGCAGAGGGGCAGAATCCCCTCCCTGGCCCTGCTGCCCACGCTGCTCTGGATGCAGCTCAGGACACGTTTGGCTCTCTGGGCTGGGAGTGCCCATGGCTGGGTCATGTCCAGCCTCTCATCCACCAGTATCCCCCAGCCTTCTTTGGAAGCCTGTATTTGTGCAACATAAGGTGCTGTCATAAGCTTGCCTTGACAGAGGTACAGCACCTTGCATTTGGACTTGTTGAACTTCATGACATTCAGGAATGTCAACTGCACCATTCATCTTGACATCATCTGCAAATTTGCTCAGGCTGTGTGCAACCTCTTTGTCTGTGTCACTGATGAAAACGTGGAATAAAACTGATCTAAATATGGACTGCCAACGCACCCTGATTGTGACTTGATTGATTTCTGTCCAGACATTGATCTCTTGCCCATTACTCTCAGGACATGACCATTCCTTATTTGCTGAACAGTCCACCCACCAAATCCATCTCTTGCCAATTTAGAGAGAGGGAAGTTGTGGTAGATCATGTCCAACTCCTTAAAGAAATCCAGATAAAAAACAACTGTAGCCTTTCACTTGCCCACTGATGGAGTCACTTCATCATAGAGGGCAACTGTGTTGATCAGGTGGGACTTGCCCTTGGTGAAATCAAGCTGAGTGCCCAGAATCATCTCTCTATCCTCCATGTGCCTTAGCACAGCTTCTAGGCTGATGTGTTCCAGGATCTTCTCAGGCACAAAGAGAATGCTGACAAGTCTGTAGTTCCCACTATCTTCCTTTCTACACTTCATAAGTGGGATGCTGTTTTTCCCTTTTCTAGTCCCTTGGAACTTCACCTGACTGCCATGACTTTTCAAATGTCAGGGAGAATGGCTTGGCAGCTGCCTCAGCCAATTCCCTCAGGACTTTGGGATGCTTCTCATTGGATAACTTACACTTTTGTATATTCAGGTTCCTCAGATGGTCAAGAACCTCATCTTTTCTTCCAGTTGGAGGGGTTTTGCTTTCCCTGTCCCCATCCTGCTGACCATCCGCTTGAGATGAGTGGGAAGAGAGGTGCAAACTGATGCAAAAACATTGTTTCACACTTCAACCTTCTTGTCTATACTTACTAGTTTTTCACTCATGTTCATCTGTGTGGTTAAGAGTTCTTTGACCTTCTTGTAATAGTTGCTAAACCTTTAGAAGCCTTTCTTATTATTCTTTGTTTATCTTGCCAAGTTCCTCTCTATGCTTTGGCCTTCCTCAACACATCCTGACACAAGTGGATTGTGTCCCTACACTCTTCATAGATTATCTGCCTGTGTTACACAGCCTGTAAATTTGCTTCTTGCCAATAAGTTTGACCAGCAGTTCCCTCCTTAGCTATGTTGTCTCTTGTCTTCCTCACCTGATTCCTTATGCCTGGGATCACAATCTCTTGCACTCTATGGAGAGCATCATCAAAGATCTTTCCCATTCTCTTGTCCCTGAGGGCTAACAGTAGGGGAATCCTACTGTTTAAATCCTTGAAAAGCTGGAAGATTGCTTTCTTGAAGTTTAGGGTCCAGATTTTATGCTTCTCCTGACTTATATCCCTCAGGACTGTGCACTCCCTCAGTGCATGATCACTGCAGCCTAGGCTGCTTCCAATCTTGACATTCCAGATTGGCTCACCTAGTGATTAGTGACTACTAGATTCAGCAGCACATCCAAATCGGGTCATCTCCAGAGGAGTGTGTTGGCAAATTCCTAAAGCTTCTCCTGTTCTGCATCAAATATTTTCTAATCTGCTCATGCTGGATCAGTGAAAATAGCCTAGTCATATACTTGATTCAAACAATCGTGCTGAATAACTTTGGCTGTGGTTAGATTAGGATCATGTGTTTGTGACAATCAACACCTTTCATTAGGCATGGAAGTTTCTCAGTTGCTCCTTAATTTTTAGAGCAATCAAATATATAGGCATTTGGTTGAGCACTAGGATTTTTTTCAGAAAAATAATGCACAGCTTTTGGCTTCTTTGTTGCGTAGTATAATGTTCCAATGAGATTTTTTTCTTACTTTTGTTTTCTGCCTTGCTTACTGCCTTTCCTTTCTTATTCTCTCTGCATCTCACTATACTGAAAACAGGACAAAATGTCTTACCATTTAACAAAAATGCAAACAATTTTGACTGGAGGGGATTTTGGAGGTGTTTGAAGTTAGATGGTAATGCTCACTTTCCAGTGCAACTATCTGCTTTCTGCTTTCAGAGGACCAAGAAAGTTAATGCGCTGTGGTGAACACAACATTTTGCACTGATAAGCCCTACTCTTTGAGAAAAAGGGTTTTGTGGGGGAGAAAGTACCTATGTGGCTCATTAGTACACCATGAATCAGAAGAATGTCAAGAATCGTGAAGGCATTATGGCACAGAGTTTGGTGTCTCCTTAAGCCAACCCTGGAGACCTAAGAAGTGTGGTGGATGTCAAGCAAGAAAACTGTTGCTATGCTGACATGAGTATTTATTATACTTAATTCATTATTTATTTGGTCTGAAGAAGTAATCTGTGGCAATGGCTTGGTTAAATACTAGCACATTGTTGAGAGAAATGTACAAAAAGTTCCTAAATTATTCATCTAAATTGGACTGGGTTTGCTATTATGGAGGTAAAGAGCTAGAACAAATTGGGTTGTGAAAACATTCAGGTTGCTTTGTGAGATAGCAGTGGAGGTAGATATGCTACACTTCATCTTAGACAAAAAAATCTTAAACTTAGTAAAGCTACTGATATGCCTAACCTGACTGTAAGACCTCTCAGTGTAAAATAATCCCGCAAAAAAATACTGTTTCATCTACTAATCACAGAAATACTCTCTACACAGACATACTAAAGCATTACAGTTTTCTAGTAGGGCTTCTCTGCATTCATCAGGTGACATCTTACAACGCCAAGTCACCCACATCAGTTTATTTTTCAATGCCTACTAGTATTTGGTATGCTTATGCACTCTTCTGCTCAGTCAGCTTTTCTAACTTTTTAGCAGTTAATTCTGAAGACTTTTTAGACTCTATGCTGGTTTTGGCTGAGATTGAGCTAATTTTCTTCACAGTGGCTGGTATGAGGCTGAGTTTTGGATTTGTAGTATGCACAGAGTTGATAATACATGATGTCTTTGTTATTGCTGGGCAGGTCTTGCACAGAGAAAAGGCCTTTTCTGCTCTTTGTACTCCATGCTGATGAGGCAGTTGTGGGTGTGTGGGAGGTTGGCAGGAAGTACAGCTGAGATGGGTCACCCCAACAGACCAAGGGGGCATTCCATATAATACAACACCAGGCGCAGGAGAGGAAGCTGGGGAATGAAGGAGCAAGGGGTAGACTATGCAGTGATGGCATTTGTCTTCTCAAGTCACTGTTACATGTGATGGGGCCCTGCTCTCCTGAGGCTGGCTGAATACCTGCCTGCCAGGTAATACCTGCCTTTTCTTTTATGTGGGACTTTGGCTTTCCCCAATAAACTGTCTTTATCCCAACCCAGGAGTTTTCAAGTTTTACGTTTCCAGTTCTCTCCCCCGTCATGTTGATGAAGGAGTGAGTGAGAAGCAGCGTGGGGTTTGGTTGCTGCCTGGAGTCAAACCACAACAGTCCTGGTGGGAAATGTCTCCAGGCCTTCCCTTTGGTTTTATAATGTGCCAAATTTTGGTTTTGCTTGTTTGAATTGATATTAGCTAGGTGACAAGTATTTGCATTCTTGGAGATCATGTAGATTTGAAAGGGAGCTTTGCTTCCAGAAAAAACAGTGGGAAATTCTGAGCAATGTTTTTACCTTTTTCTGGTTAGATATACATGACATTCAATAGGAATGAATGATTAACTGCTGCTAAAAATGGAAAGCTACTCATTGAGACAAGGCTTGATAAACATATAACAATATTATTTTGGCATCTCCTTTGAATCATTAGCTTACCAGAAAAATTTGTAGAGCTCTTCTGAAAATTTTTGAAGGTAATTTGGGGATTTGGATGACTTTAAAATATGAATATTGTATATATGTGAGATTGGATAAAATAACACCTTTCCGTAACAGGGGTTTTGAGAACAGAATTTCATATATGACCTAAATGTGACATGACTGCACAAACTACTTGGGTCCCAGAAGCAGGCTAGGGAAACACCATCCCACCAGTGGGGTTGTGTGTTTTTAAAGTAATATTTCTTCAAGTTACTGTTATGTTTTACTCAAAGCTTTTTATGCTTGAATCCTTTATAGCCTTTATGTTTGCCCCAATGCACCCCACTGTTGTTTTTGCCCAGGGGTGTTTCCTCCTATCTCCCTGTCTGTTATCTCAAGTACCGACCCCTCATTCCAGCTCCTTTTGTGTCTGTCATTGTAACCCTGCCCCTACTGCCTATCAGTCATTGTAATCCCTTAACCTATAAAATTGAATGAAATACTAAAAAAAAAAAAATTTATTAGAATTTGAAAGGTTTTTTATAATATTGCTTGTATCACTCTTAGTATGGCTAAGGTAAAAAGGCTAGCTTTTAAAGAACAGGAGTTAATAATTTTCTGAGGTCTCTCTGTGGAATGTTTGTCTTTTGAAATCTGAATTTATACCAAACCTAAATTTTGCTTAAAATATTGTATGTAGTTTTAGCAACATAATTCTTCACAGGAGTGCTGAGAAATTTATCAGTGCTTATGAACTATGAAAAGAAGCCCTGAAAAAATATTTAAGGCTTTATTTTCATTGTTCCTACAGGGGGTTTTCTGCCTTTTTAAAGTACTAAGGATGTCACCTGCTGTCATGGTTTGGGCCTGGCATAGAGCCAGTGCCCCCATGAGAATACCCTCTCCCTGGTGTCTGCTGTGAGATGTGACCAGGAATAAGCAAAGCAGGCTCCAGCTTAAACATAAAGAAAACTTTATTACCTAAACTACAAGAAAAGAAGGAAAAACCTATAAGGGAAAAAAACTGAAAACCTTACAAAAAAGCACTTTCCTCCTCCCCACCACCAAAAATTTCCCAATCTGATACATTCCCCCAAATCACCAACTGCCCAGTCCGGCACCACCCTTTAGAATATTCAAACTTCAGTCCATGAAGAGGAGAGGAGTCCTTCTTGCACCATAGGCTTTCCCTGGAAACACGCTGAAGCCTCGTGTGCTTCCATGTCACTCAGCACCGCCCGGAAAGTCCTTTTGCCGCTTGTGACATCTTCCTTCCAGCGCTCTCACCACTGTGCATGGACCAGAGCTGCTTTTAGGGTTGTTTTTTAAGGATGCCTTGTCTCACTCCAAAAAGGCACAGTCTCTGCTTTGGGACATCTGTCCCCCCCCATTTTTTTCCAACCCCCTGGGGCCGAGGGGTCCCCACAATGAACCCTCCTGGTTCTGAGGCACTGTCTCCCCCTAAGTGCAGTCTCTGTGTCACAGGAATAAAACTGAGTCTATGGCTACACAAGAAAAGTCCAGCCAAAAGGCCACTCCAATCATCTCTCCCCACTCAGCCAGGCTTCTCCACATCCCTCGGGCCTAGTTCTTGGTTATCTCATTTCCTATCTTTCTTCTCATTCAGCTCCAAGGAGGATCAGCATTTTTGCGAGGTCCCAATCATGAAAGAAAGGGTTAAAATTTCAGTCTCTGCCTGTCCCAGAGCTCCGGCACTCCCACACTCGCTGCTGCTCTGGTGGCACCTCCTTGCTGCATTCCCCCCACCTTTTCCTCCTGGGCCGGCCGCTATCAAATTCAGATGCCGGCTCTCCTCTCTCTCTCCTGGGGGGGATGGCTGCCCGATGTCTCTTGGGGCTCCTCCACCCTTCCATCCGCAAGGGCCTCCTCACCCCCCATCTCTGTCCACGCCCAGGCCTACCACATGGCTGCCCCTCCCCCGCCCAGCAGCAGCGGCTGGACGGGGGAAGGGAGATCCGACCTCCGTCCCTCGAGGTCCCAAGAAGAACCTCCTAGGGCTGAAGCTCTGCTTTTAACCCCTGTGTGTTCTCAGAGGTGTGTCCAAACCCCACTGGCTACACCAGGTGCCAATATCAAAATCCGAGCACCCATTGGTTTGACCACAGCATCCCAGAATTCCCACTTCTTCCTGGTCAAACCACCACACCTGCCATGTGCCTTAAAATAGAAGCTGGCATATTTTCATGTGTTTTGTCTCTTCTTGCATTGTATCCAAACTCATCACATGAATGAGAACTGTAGTTATGACAGTGGCATGTTCTTTCATGTTTTTCTGCTTCAGATAGATAAGTTTATATGTGGTAAGAGGTTTCCTGGGCACTCCTGTAAGCGACAAGTACAATTTTGGTAGTTCTCCTTCTCCTTCCTGTCTCATTTATGCCAGTATTGTGTACCTATCTGAAAAAATGATAGCCAAGTGCCAGAAACCTCTCAAGGTCCTCTGAAATTGTGTTTTCTTCCCATATACCAGACCAGCTATTGTGTTGGAGCAGCAAAGGGGGTACTGGAGAAGGGAAACTAAGGGGATACCAGAGAAGGAATGGTGGCTTCAAAAGACAGCCGAGCAGTGGACAAGGAATGTAGATTGCCAAAAGTTACCTTAAACAAATATCTGTGAAATCTAGATTAAACTAGAGCAGGTGGAATTTGGAGATAGTGTCATTCTAGGAATAAAGTTAACCAATTCTTTTAAATAATGGATTGCTTTAATGTTGCTCAGTGAAAAAAAAAATTTAAAAAAATATATACACACACATAGTTAGAGAACAGAACTGTACATACCCTAAGGCAGTTTCAAATGGAAAAGGGAAACAGAAATAGAATGAGATGTCGTTGCCAATATGAACCTCTACTGATTAAATTTGATCCTATGAGTTCTGCTGGGAAATACATAAACATTATATAGTAAACTTGCTTCAGACACAACATTGAATAAACTTTACAAAACTATGAATGCTCTTATTAAGAAAAGGCAAAACAGCACTTCCATGGAAGAAAATAGCACACTACTTTTTTATTCCCATTATAAACCCAGAAAAACTTTCGGTTTCAGCTGTTGACAGTCTTTTTTTGTCTTAGTAAATATTAGGGCTCAGGTCATCTGGTAGGATTAAAGTCTACAGGGATTTATTTTTTATGTGTACATGTTAAAGACCTTTTACCTCATAGTTCAAGGAAAGTTGTTTCTGTAGTTCAATACTCAAGATGTCTGTCAGCTTGACATACAAATACTGCAATTTGCCTTCTTTCATGGCTTAGGAATTATATGCCCCAATTTCTTGCTCTCAGTGAAACAGCCCAAATCATGATGTGTTTACTCACTCCCTCATCTACATCCCCTGGCAGCAGGATGGAAAGGAGGATGGGAGGCATAAAGGATAAGGATCACAGGTTGAGGCAAGAACAAATTACTGGAAAACAAAGAAAGAAAATTACTGGAAAGCAAAGAAATAAGAAAATAAACAGCAGCAGTTACAATATCAGTAGTGGAAGGAACTGGTGTGATCTGACTGTTCCCTCTGCCATGCTTCCTGGGCTCAAAGGGACTCCTCATCACATTCCTAGAAAATGACATGAGAGAGGGTACAGAATAACCTCTGGTCCTAGCCATGATTTCTCCTGGCTATTGCAAAAATTAACCCTGTCCCCATTCCTTGCCTGGCCTAGCCAGAACCAGGACACCTAGTAAAATATTTCTAATAGGCAGTACTGAAGTACACAGTAAAAATGTATATCAACAAAGATTTAGAGTTTTCTCATTTTTTTAATTTCTGTAAGAACAAAAAGGGGAAAAAAGTGCTCTTCTGCTCTGTTATTTAGACTGAAATATCTGTGATGTTTAATGAATTTGTGATGTGAGAAAACACCTGGAAATATCTCGGCATGAGTGTCATGCCAGGCTGGCAGAGCATAACTTAGGTGAGACCTTCTCTACCATCCTGTCCTGTACCAAAATTAGAACAATAAAGACATATATTCTGCAGGGGTACTCTGAAGGAAACATTTTGTCTGCAACTGGAAATGTCTTGCACTGACGTCATTCAACTTAATTGAGTATACCACTGGCTGGGGGATTTTATTTTATTTCACTAATCTAAAGAATCTTCTACATTTAGAGGAGAGAAGGTTGATGACTTCTTAAAATTGCATACTGTTGATTAAGTGTGGAAAACTTCTCTTCCTTAAAACAATATACTGCATCTAATGGTAAATCACCAGCAAATTCCTTTATGTTTGTGGGCTTGACGTGCGATGCTTATTAAATGTAGGAACAAAGCCACTTTATACATCATAATGTTCACATTACAAATTCACTTCTTATAATGGTGCTGCAAGTGTGTATGCAATTTTTCTGAACTTATGAAATATATTTCTGACACCTCAGGTATTGATGTATGCATGCATGATACTGTCCCAGTGCAGTAAGGGAGACTTAACTGATGTCTGCAAGATTTGATTTATTACAAGTAAATATGATTGCCTTCATAATCTGATTTTATTATGTTCGGGGCTCTCGCAGGTAAACTTTTAGTAGAAGGAAGAAGACCAGTTTTATTAAACCAGTCTATTTGTGCAAACCAAATCACTTATTGACAAAAAAAGAAGAAAAGAGAAAAAAGAAGTAAGGTCAAGAAGAACAAGGATTAAGGATGAAATTTTTTTTTATACCAAACTTCATTCCCCTACATGAAAATTCTGGAATGCTGAAAGTTACTTTTTGTCTCTGTTAGAAAAGAGTCTAGAGAACCAACATCTCTGTGTCACTGAACCTCTGTAGAATTAAGGCAAATGCTGCCACTAAAACTTCTGTAGTTGCAACTTTATTTAAATATTGCCTTGGAAAGTGTTACTATAAATTATGGCATCAGATCTTACTGTATTGTTCAGCAGAAGATAATATTCCATACACACTTCTGTGCATCATACTTTTTTGTTTGTTTGGTTGGGATTTTTTATTATATAAGAGATGACAAAGAACAATTATTTCCTGAGAGGAATATGGATTATTACATATATTGACACATTTATGCAAAAAACCAGAAAAATTCACTGTAGTATTCTCTATCTTTCCATGCTGCTGAACCAATTATTTTCCAGGCTAAATGCTGTTTTATTCCCCTGTGAAAGTTAAAATGTTTTCCATATTGTCCAAAAATTGTCTGTAGAGAAAAAAAATGTTTATTTCTCTTTTATGTTGATGCAAATTAATACTGAGACAATCCACAGAAGACAATATAGTTGTGGGCACCATTTTGTATGAGTGGAAGATAAATAAAGTGACTAAATAAAATAACTGTCTAACCAGTGTTTCAGAGAGCTGGAGAGCATCCTTTCCATAAAAACAGGCAGCAATTTAATAGTTATTTCGACAGGGGAATTATCAGATTTGAAAGTGATGACATGTTAGTTACCTTGAGATTCCCTTTCCTGGTAAGACTTTAAAAGTCTGGTATGTATCCTACTGTACTAAGCTGTTCAATTCTGTGACTTGTAAGACTGTGTATGCTCTTTTTGGCTACAAACACTTAGACCTCTAAATTTAATGTAAGCCTTTATCTTGAAAAAATTTTTGAAGACAGTGTGGAAAACAATGTTTCAGAGAGCAGGCTTCTTTACTTTTCTGCTCATGTTTCAAAATAAAAAAAAAGAAAAAGTGACTTGATAAAAGCTGCTGTTTGACTTCTTTGAATGGGACTGGAGCTTTTGTCCCACCTGTTTATTTATAATTAAGCTCCTTTTCAAATGTAAAAATTGGAAAAAACTTCTTTCATATACTCACCCAATTCTCTAAAATCTAGTTAGTCAGCTTTTGGAATGCTTACTAGTGTCGGACAGAGGCTAAGAATTTTTTTAAAAGGAAGAAAATTTAGGTTGTCAGAATAAGATGAGATAGGAAATGGAAACTGAGCTTCTGTTTTTGCTTTGTTGCTGATGCGGGTGCTAGGACAGTCAATTTGGATGGAAAATAGATGAGCATTGAAAGTAGAGCATT
Source organism: Ammospiza caudacuta (assembly GCF_027887145.1). Taxonomy (NCBI): domain Eukaryota; kingdom Metazoa; phylum Chordata; class Aves; order Passeriformes; family Passerellidae; genus Ammospiza; species Ammospiza caudacuta. Next base: position 33,307,487 of record NC_080632.1, on the reverse strand, counting down.
ATAGTGATGAAGTTTAATTTTTTCTTGTATATGCAACTATTTTCGTATATAAAATTTATTGCATACTGTAGTTCAAAAACATGACCTAGAGCTGATTTTTTAAAGTTGCTTTGATTGCTACTATATTCATGATGATTTCTATCCAGCAGTAGCACAGACCTTTTACCAGATGATGTACGTGTCTCAGGCTTGGCTTAATTGTTGCTGTTACTTAGAGTTGTCCTTTAAGTGGTAAAGGTGGTAACTGTGCCTCTACAGCTGAATCAGGGACAAAGGCCTACCTTGCTTTCACTGAAAGCTGATTGTATGGGTTGTTTTTTAGGGAGAAATTCTTATACCACAACTAATCCACAATCATATTCAGAGACTGAAAAGATGTAAAACCCCAGATGTATAAATCTAAGGAGCAGAAATTCCATCATATCCAGGGGACAGATGAACTTATTGCAGTAGCTCTCAGAAATGGACTAGGAAAACCAACACATTATTAATGGGGGTGTATGTGTGTGTTTACTTGTATGAAATACATATTTAGATGCTGCCAGTGGGAAACATAGCAATATGTCTTTATGTTTCTTCAATGATGTTAATTTCTTCAGCAAAGGGTAACAAAAAGTTTAGTTACTCTATAAACATAAGTCTCTGATATGTATAAATATAATATGTGATGGTGGACAGTGTAATGGAATTTTATTTTTATCCAGTAGGGATGACTGTACAGAATCCATTAGTGGCTTTGATTTGCTCTGCCACCTGTGAGTTATGCAGTCATTCCTAACTCATGAAAATGAAGTATGCTGTCCTTCCTGCCATCAGAAACCCCATATTTATGAACACATACAATGCAGAATATATTAATGTGTATAGTACTAGTTAATCTGTGGACCTTCAGGTATACATGGACTTACAGAATGTTCATGTATAAGTCTTAATATCTGGCTATATACCCACAATTATATAGGCCTGAAGTCACTCTTTATTGTAAATGAATTAATAATTTTAGCTGAAGATAGGCCAAAAGATGTGTTTTTACAAGGAACTCAGCCAGCAGATAGTTGCCAATACAGTAACAAAGGCAACAATTTCTGTTCTAAACACTCAAATTGAAAAATTCGTTATGTCACATAATGCAAATGAGACACAGAGGCATAACAACACATTATTATCATTTATATTGCTTCACTTCATGACACAATCACTGATAAATTGAAAGTAAAATGACAATAGCAACGTGAATTGCTCTCCCCCCCCCCCCCCCCCCAGTCTCTAATTTTTTTTTGGTAAATATAATGCTGGCTAGCATTTGAAAGAATTCATAATTTTCTCAATTGATAATTTCTTGTGAGTTAAAACTCTGTTTGATGGGGGACTTTCTAGTACCAAAACCACACTCATTGCATAGAAATAAAGCTGTTAACTGCTCTCGGTTCCTGTCAATCCTGTACATTTCATGTGCATTAAAATCACTCTAAGGAGAAGACTCCATGGGAATTATATGGGAATTACAATGGAATTCTTGAGGTGGGTTGCTTATTTTAAATTTCTCTATAAAATATTAAACTCATTCAGGACACATGAGTATAAAAGATATTTGACAGGATAGTCTTACAAATGCTGTAGTACAGTTTTCTGTGAATTTGTCCTAGGCACATTTTAGCAAGCCCTGTGTTTTTTTGGTTAAAATTTTATTCTAAAGCTTTTCATGGGCTTCCATAAACCATGAAAACATCCATCAGCTAAGGAAGATTCAGTACCAAGAATTGAGGGAGTGAATATTCTTAGCAAATTCTCTACCACTTTTAGTTGGAAGAAAAAGAGATGTTGCAGCCTTCAATAGCATCTTACACCAGCAAGGTAAGAGTGGGGAATAATATGATGCCTTGTGTTTGGGAAGCTTGTGATGGACTATGTAGGTGGTAATATGCCCAAAGATACATTAATGGGCTCCCTACAATATTTTGATTAGCATTCATTGGTGCCTTGTAAAATGGCAAGCAAAGTGGGAATGTTGTGTTGACTGCTTTGCTTACAATGGGTGCTGGCACTGGGACTTCAGATTTCAGGAAAATGACAAACAAAGGACAACCTCTTCAATCAAAGAAATATTACTGTACCTTTGTTTACAAAAGATTTCTCTAAGGAATATAATTCTCTTTGGTCTCAGAGTTTGGAAAATCAAGTAGGGGATTTATATCTTCTTACCATGGATGTTTCTGTGTACTGCTTAATAATTTCCCTCTCTTTAATGGTTTGATTGAAATGTTTTTGAATTACATGTTTTTGTGTTCTTATTAGCAACACTTTCAAATCACTGTGGTCACTGTTGACAGCTAGGTTTTCAAATGAAAATCCACTAAAGTTGACATAACAAGAAGAGAATGTGGATATGATTTCCATTTTCTTTTTATGCAAGGGGTCACCAACACTGAAGATCACTTTCTTCCCTTATTCTCAAAACAGACTCAAAAACTAAAACTCAGATTTTACAGAAAATTCTCAAAATGTCTTGCCTTATATTGCTGTAGGATAATTCACATCTCCTATATATAATATTTTTTTAATTTTCCGAAAGTGTAACATAAAGGAGGCTTTAAAATAATAGACAAATTACAGCTCAGTAGGTAGCAAAATCACACATTTTTCTTTATATTGCAAGATCATGTATCCTTAACACAAACAAGTCAAAAATTCCACTGAATTTTGCATGTTCTGGTATCTGTCTTTGTTAATGATTGATTATGGAATGATCATCAATTTCTGCAAAATTTCATCATTTGATCATCAGCATTTCTATATTAACTTTAATAAAACGGAAGAGGATAGCAAGAATATATGGTCATGGACCAGATGTATTTCCTGGCTCCATCTAAAACCCATCTACCTTTTTTTGTCCTAAATTATTACTGGTATACATACCTGTGGTGTATATATATATATATGTGTGTGTGTGTATATATATATATATATATGTGTGTGTATATGTATATGTGTATATATATGTATATGTATATATATATATATATGTGTATATATGTATATATATGTATATGACTAGCTGACTGGATTTAAAGCAGCTACTAAACCCACAATTTCTTAGTCTTGATCTAGTTTCTGAAGCTTAAGAGCAGATTACATAAAAGGTATCAGCCAAAGTATGTGAAGTACAGCCAGTTGTGTTTTCTCTTTATTCCAAACTCACACTTACATGGAATTCCTCTGTCTAAGGACCTGAAAAGTCACATTGACTGTCTAATGGAAGTGGACCTGGAAATATATGCCCAGGCATTGACTTAGGTGATTACTTTAAGACCTGCTTTGCTGTGGGATAGAAATGCTGGGGAGTGCTGCATTGTAGAATGATGGAAGACTCATAAAGTTCTGTGGAAGCATTTATTTCTGTGATCATTCTGGGTAGAGATTATATGTTAAATTAAATTATTTTTTGCTCAATTTATTTAATTGTCTTTTCAATTTAAGGTAACATTCTAAGGCTGTGTCCTCATGGTCTGTTTCTCAAAGATACAGGTTTCCTCTGAAGAAACTCAGACTAGAAATTTTTGCATGGGTTAGCTCAAAACTAAACTCAAGCTAATAAATTCTCCTCTGATTAGAGTATATTAAACTGGTCTTTTTGCAATGCTGAAGTATTATTGGAGCTTTGCATTCATATTGTTAAGGCCAAGGAGAGCATGGACAGGCCAATCTAGATAAACAATTAAAAATTTGTCCCTCTTGCTCACAGTATTTTCCATGTGCTCTATCTTTGAATACTTTATATATGCAAAACTTGTCTGACCTAAGCATATACTAATATGGTATTTCCACAGCTTTTTGTAGCTTGGACAAAGTAAAAGGCTTTATGCTCCCAAAAAAATAGAGCAAAACCTGAATGGAAAAACCTCTTGACCTCACCATCTTTTACTGTCCATAAGTGTCCATAGACACACAGAAATTTTCTATTCAGTTAAAGTGGTAAGTGACTGAAAGCAGGGACTTGTAATGGGAAATGTCAGGCAACCTCAAATTGAGGCAACTTTATGAGTACTGTCTAGGAAACAGTTGAGGATGTGCTGTTCATTCTTTTTAGTTCAGAGAAGCACGTGGTTCTGGGGCAGAATTACTGAAGGATCATTTGGCACAGACCATCATGAAACAGTCTTTTCTTTTTTGCTGTCTGTATGGAGATGCCGAAGAAGGGCATTGTGAAAAATTATTAAAAAACTCAAGGTGCATTATAAGACATGGACTCTTCACCTGTATATAAGAATGGATACAGACTATATCTGGTGCTATTTAATTCTAAACAGCATTCATTCACTCCACTGCAAAATGCAAACCTAAATTCAGACAAAAATGTAGTATTTATTACATGCAAGTCTCAACAATAATATCCATCCATTGAAGGAAACAGCTTCATCTGAAGCTGACAGATGTCCAACATGGTGAATCACAACTTAAAAAAGCCATAAGTAAGTCAGTGGGACATAACCAAGCAAAATATAGAATAAACTCAGTCTTCCTGAGTGGAGTTGCCTGTTAAAGTGGGTAACTATAAGGCAGTTTTCAAAGAACAACTACTTTGAAGGTGCTATTGATCTCACAAAGGTGAGACTGAACCACAAAGATGCTTTCTTTTAAGTGGAAGACTTGCATCCTTTAGTTCCCACAAGGGAGGCTTGACATTAAATAAGTCCAAGAAAAATCCTGCATAGTCCTTCAAGTAAGGAAAGAAATTGCCTCATAATACATAGCAGTCTGCTACAACGAGAGTCAAGAACAATAGGGGAGGAAGTCAAAAGATCAATCCTAACCATATTGTGAAGGCCTCTGCCAAGGATAGGCTTTTTATATTGGATGCTAATCCTCAGATACATTTTAATGTCTTTTTTGAGCCTGTTGCTCCACATAGTGTTTTTTGAAACTTTTTTCATTGGTCAACGTGTATAGATCATCAGACAAACAAATTTAAATGTAATTGCCAGGGTGAGGAAAAGGGGTGGGGGAGGAGGGCAGGAGTTTGTGAAAACGTACATAAAGAAGTTGCAGATTATGCTTCCAGAAGAAGAATCAAGGTTTGTGGTTTTCCTGTCACTGACTAAAACAGATGTCTGCTTCTTATAAACCAAACAGGAGGTTTTCTGGATCCTGGTTTTAATATCTTATTCGTGTTTGTATGAATGTGGGTGTTTTCAGGACATCCCTGGACAGTTATTAAACCACTGACCGGTGGAGGCTCTGCTACAGATGGATTTAATTCAAGACTGGTGCTATTATATTAATGGGTTTAATTTAAACAGGACTAGCCTTGCTGGCCAAATTACTGCCATTTAAATCAATTGGCTTAGGGGAAAAAACAGCCTGACCATAGCCATTAGCCTTCAATTTATTACTGTATCAGTTTTAAACTGGGTAAGGCATATTGCTCAGTGTCTGTCCTCCTGTCCTTTGGTGCTGCTTCCTCTCCTCACCATACAGTAATAAAAGACCTACAGGGCAAAGAAAAAAAGAAAATCTGAAACATCACATTAATTTAAAGTCAATGTTTCATGAGCAAAGACCAGGTATCTCATGAAAGAGACTCTCCATAGGATCCAATACTTGCCTTTGATGTCACCTCATTAAATTGAGATTCAAATGATCTAACAGATGTATTAGTTTAAAAAGACATTTTACTGCATTTTTTTAAGATATAAAAAAGTCGCAATGTCTTTTTTTTTTAACACATTTCAACCTGATTCAAATAGAAAAGCAAAAGGGAAGAAAATGCTTTAGATGTGCTCTTTTGATTTTTTCCAATCTTGCCTGAATAAAATGGAATGGGAGATCAAGAACACTCAATTAATTTCAACACTGGGTGTCAGAGGGAAAAGGAGAGGGAGGAGGGGGGGATATTATAGATGCACAACACTTAACAAATGCATAGATTGAAAGAAGGAAATATGGGGGGGAGAGAGATAAAAAACCATGTCTATATTTTATTGCATTCAGTAAGCTTTTCACTTGTATTTATAGCTGCAATTATATCTCAATGAGGTTTGTCTACAGTGTTGGCTTCACGCTAATTTTCCCCCTCACTGCATTCTTGGAATAGCCTCGGACTGTTTATGAACCAGACATATTGACCTCATTTACAGCTAGCAGTTTAAATCCATAATTTTTCCACCCACAATCCCTCTTTGACATTCCGGCAATGCGGCCGGCTCACTGAGACTGAACTAAAAGTCTCACACTTCATTGAACACCATTATGCGGCTTTATGCTTATAAGCCTGTTTCCCTCAGCTGCCTTTCAGCTTTGCTGGAGATCCGTTTGGCCACAGGCCGGCAGTGATTAACTGGAAGAATCCAATAAATCAGCCTGTCAGCCAGCAGGCTCTCCTCACTGTGTCTACAAATCGACATTTGGATTTGCACTCTCTTTTTTTCCCTCCCCCTTTGCTCTCCTTCCTTCCCTTGCCTGCCTCCCTGCCTCTCTTTATTCAGCCCCCATCATCATCTGCCCATCCTCCCTCACACACCATCCCCGAGGGTAGCAGATTGCCCCTTTTCTCCCCACTAAAAGGTGAGATGGAAAGAAGGCTATTGTTAGCATGGCTGGACTTTACAAACAGTCCTTTGGTGAAACAAGTTGGTTTTGAATTGTGTGCTATGCTAGTGGGCGCTCTGTTTCCCCATTTCATTTAAATTCCATCCATCCCACACTCCACACGCAAACACACACACACACACACACGCACACACACGCACGCACACACACACACATCTCATTAACTTTTGCTGTTCCCCTTACATCAGAGAGAGAATAACGGAGGTGATTGAGAGGGAAAAGATTGACTTTCTTGCACTGGCTTTCCCATCTGCTGTTAAAACAATAGGCATAGAGAGAGCCCAGGAAATCAGGGGTGCCTGCTACTGAGCACAAGAGCAATGGCTCTCCAAGCTCTGTGTGACCTGACCCTTTCTGCTGCTTTTATATTAGAAAACTATAATTAGGTCCTCTGCTTGTTCATTGGGAGGGGCTCCTTTTCCTTTGATTTCAGCTCTTTGGTAAGTGCTGCTCTAGCAGCTGGTCTGCTTCCACAATGGCATGCTTGTGGACACTTTGAGGTGTCTCTCTCTGCCTTCTGCTGTTTCACAGGGATCTTGATTGCCCTTTTGCTCTTCCCTCACTTTGGTTTTGGCTCTGAGCGAAGGACTCCAAGTTCCTCCTTTTTTATGGGCTCTGGATGCCCAGACAGGGCACTCCCCTTGTCCAGCATGCTCCTGGGCTTCATTTTGGGCAGTGCTGGACTCTCCTGCATTGGGGCCACCCTGTTCTTCCATCCAGGATTACATCTGCTCTCCGAGCACAAATATTTTCTTGGCATCTGGTGGTCAAACAAAACACTGCCTAGCTGGGGGAAAGGAGACCACCACAGACTGAAATTTCTTGGGACAGCCTCACTGGGAGCTCTTCCTTGTACCACAGTACTGTTGCATCCACAGCATGTGTGGCACAGAGGGGAAAGACCTGGGCTGGAGGTGATGAGTTCCTTTCTGTTAGCCAAGCAATTGCTAGCTGTGACAGGTGGCAATGCTGGGTATACCTGCCATCTCTCCAAATGTTCCCAGAAAAGAGAGAGAGAGCTGGACAGACCTGCCTGTCTTATCTTTGGATGAAATTTAAAAATTAAACCCCAATTTTTGGGGGTTCTCAAATTCACACAAAAGAAATTGCAAGACCTTGAAGGCCTATTTTTTGTTTCCCTTTCTTCTGGGTAAGGGTGTTCACCCTCTCCTACCAACTTTTGCCATTCACAGGCCGTGTACTGAGGATCCAAGAACACACCATCGACCCGAATATACACCACTGTAGAGCCCAATACAGGGAAGGAAGGGCTGCTGGGGACTCTGCCTGCCCCATTGCCCATGGGTGTGTGCATGGGTGTGCCCTCTTAGTTCCAGCATGACCTTTGACTAAAGCTGCCATTTGGCTCTATGAGAAGAGATTAGGTTGTATCTGTAAAATAAATTGAGATTTATTTTACATGAGATGAGAGATGCATGCAGGTCAAAACATATTAAATTTACAGGAGGTAGGAGGGTCTGGAAACTTGTAATTATGCCCCACTAAGAAGACAGTATGTTGTGGTTTGCGGGCAGACAGAATTATCATGTGGAGTTTAACTGGTGGGTTCGTTTTACCTCCTTTCTCATCCAATGGCAGCCAGAGTAACTTTGTCATCAAAACTCACCACCATCCTAATTTTCTCTTCTTCTCAGCGGTTTCACTGGAATGGTGACTATTTCTCTCTCTTTTCATTTACATTTCATTGCTTTATTAAAAATAGATGAAAAAAGCATGTGAAATGTCTTGCTTCAGGTCAGAAGATAATTTTATTTAGATCTCAACAAACCAAATATATAAGAGGAAAGAAAATGGAATTTTCATTCAAGTCCAGCACATTGTTATATCCCTATTTGCAAAAAACCCTGTATATTCTTTGGCAATAACTGATAAAAGTAAAAAAGTAAAAAAGTAAAAATAACTGATAAAAAGTAAAAAATATGTAGCTGACATAAATTTTTTCCTTTTAAGATTATGCTTATACTGCATAGAACTTCTTGCTATGCTTATTAACCACTTAACTAGCCACACTTCAGACCTTATAGACAAAAAGCCTTTCTGAAATTTGGTTGCTTTCTGTTTTCTGTTGCTCTCATATGAAAGAATAAATATGAGTTGGCGATTTACTTTCTCAAAATTGTTCTATTTACCTCTGACTTCACCCTCCATGAATTAAAAAATCTCATTTCGCCTTTATACATCAGGCCTCTCCCTGATTTTATTTTCCTCTTTGACGTTTTCTATTTTATATTTCTTTCTCTCACAAGAAAATACATTAGGCCAAATTTGCAGACTCTGAAAATGCTTTTGAATCAGTTTCTGTTATAGCATGAAATTTTGGAATGATTATAATTTATGAGTTTTCCTTCTTTATAAAAATTGTACCAAGAAACTACTTAAAAAAATGTTTGTTGTTAAAACTTCTATATTTCTAAATTTCCATTCAATAAATAACATGGAATAAAAAAAATAAAAATAAAAAAATTTTAAAAGCAGCAAGTTTTGAGAAATGAAAATCAAAACGGTTCAAAATTTCTCTTTTTTTCTCTATTTCAAATTAATTTTCACTTTTCAATAAGCCTTATTTTTAAGTACTTTTTGTGCTTAATTATTAGATCCTTCAATGGCACTGAATTTTAAATGAGTAATTTTGGGTTGATGTCAATGTGTTTGCTTTAACTCCTAATTTTAGTAGGTGTCACCCTTCTCTCTTCAGTTTGTGTTCAGTTTGATATGAAGTAAAGTGATATTTCAAGCTTAGATTGAATTAGAAAGAAAAGAAATTATTTTATACTTAACATACAGGTTTTCTTGCACTTCTTATGGAATGAAAAATTACAGCTCTTATAATCAGACTCATGCACACCCTACAGCTGTCCTTAAACAGTCAGAGTAGAGCACCAGTAACTTCAGTATCTTTCTACCTTTATTTCATTTATTGATGTGGGGGATACATGTAATACCTATATAGAATATATGGTGAGGGTGGTATATATATACATATTACTCTCCCAATGGAGGAGAGTCCAGCACTGCCAAAATCTCTTGGAACTCCTTTTCTCAAGTCCTCTAGTAGCTGAGGACTTGAGAAAAGGAGTTCCAAGAGATTTTGTGGCTAGGCTGAAGGAAATTAGACAGAAGGAAGATTGCTTATGAGAGAAAGAGAAATGAAAGCTGCCTTCCTAGAATGAGAGCATAGAAGAATACCCAAACCTACTCTAAACTCTTACTAGCCATGGTCTGGGATTCCTGCTCCTCATGCCCTTGATACATGAGTTGACCCTTACGAAGATCCTGTTTAGTCAAGATCTGCTTGCTGTGTCTGGGCAATGCCCAGAGAGCATAGCACAGCTGGGGTCACCCAGGTGTGTGTCCAAGGAAATGAAGCAGCTGTGGCTGTGGCAGAAGTGGACATAAGAAGCTGTAGGTTATTTATTCCCCTCAATAGATGGTAAAATTCTGGTTTTCCTCTCTTGGCAACCAGGGTTGCTCGGGAGTGACTATGCCTCCAGTATTTTTAGTGTTTGCAGCATTACTTAGCGCTGCCTGCCTCAGGGCCTGGCAGAGGTTAGGAAGAGGTCAAGCTGCCAGAAACCTGTCCCTGCTAAGAGTGAGGACTTGAATCTGTACCTCTTATTGTGCTCCTAATCTCTGCTGCTTAAACAGTGTGCAAGAAGATATTTCTGAGTACTGGGATGTAAGTATTTGGGCAGTTTAAAACCTATCAAATACAATAAAACTGATTAATTAATAGTGGTCACTTTGCAATACTGATCCTGGAAACATCAGCCTCTTCTAGTGTCTACTACCTTGCAGCCTATGAAGAGGAGCTCCCTAGCCAAATGGACATTTCCATGCTTAAAATGATGGAATTCAGTCTGATGTCCACCTTAAATCATTATTCCAAATGGCAGTATGCTATTTCTTTTTTTACTACTGATTTCTATTATTGATTGCCTTTCGTGACTTGGTCAACAAATACACTTTTATCCTGGGTGTCCTTTCAAGCCAGATCTGGTGGGTCTAAGTTGCATGTAAATATAACCTTAAGGAAGGAAGTGATTGCCTTTAAACTGTGCTAGCTTTCTTTCTTCTGCATTACTTTAGCATCAAACTGAACTGTTCCAGCAGCTGCTGCTAAATTTGCAAGGCTTCAGAAGCTGCTAAACATCCTACTCTTGCTTAGATGGAAAGGTAAACCATTGCTTGATTTTCATTTTTTTTCTGTAGAGCTGAGTGCCTTCAAGTTATCTCATTAAGACTGTATTTCACAGCTATGATGCTGCCACTTCCCTGCAGGCCCCAATATCTTTGATCAGAGATCTAGCCTGAAAAATAGAGGCTGGAGGCTGAGTCCCAGGAGGCACGATAACATGTGTTCTTGGTCTCTTTTCCTGAGGAGAAGCTAACTAGTCTGTTCCTTGTCCTCTGTTGCAGAAGTAAATATCCCCTTTTTTATACACACACAGTGCCAACACTTCAATTCAGACTTGTTGCTGCTCTGCCTCCTGCACTGGCCACGTTCTTGCTGTCTTGGCAGGAGCAGGAGCACGAGGGTAGCAGAAGAGGCAGCATTTCAGGAGTCACTCTGACAGGGTGACAATGACGGAAGTGAAGTGCTGAGGGTTCACAGCAGTGGGAACAATAGCTGAGAACACCAAGTGCAGCCTGTAAATAGGGAAGGGTATGCTCCAAGGCACCCTTGTCTCTTGCTTGACACTAGATGCCTGCTCAGAAAAAAAGAGTAGCATGCCTTCCCTCTGCTGAGGCCTATAAAGGGTATGTGTTCTTGCCCATATCATGCCCATATTCATGACAAATTGAACACAAAATCTTGTATCCTATCTAAGCATATAATTTTGGGTATTAGATGGGTTGCTGGGAAGCCACAGTTTATCTTGTAACTCTTATATGTCTCAAATAGCCCGACTGGAGCACACATAAAATCTGAATAGGACTTTCAATTCCTGGCAAAGAGGCTTCTGCTGCTGACATTAGAAAACCAGTAATATGTCTGTACTGTAACCACTTAATTATACACAGAGGCATAGTCACATAATGTGTCACTCTGTAAAAAAATTCTGACTGTGAAACTTGTACAGAGACATCCACAGACATATGAACAGTATTGCATTCTGAATAATATAATTTTCAGAAGTGACTGAAAAAAACCAGCTTCCTTCCTTTGGGGACCATCCCAGTATCAAAACTGGCTTTGTCCTAAGCTGAAAAACAGAAGAACAGGACTCTTTCTAGAACAGAATATTAACTAGGCTATATCAAGAATTAATGTAAGAAGATATTTTAATTTCTATGAATGTGAAACCTTGTCTCCTTCATCACTCTTCAATAGAATAGTGTATGTTTTCTAATGGGAAAAAAGACTGATTTGGCACAATTTGTTTCTGCCATTTGAAATTTAACTTGATTTTTTAATGAGGTGAGATGTTAACAGGTTGCTTTTCTATATCTCCATTTGCACTCAGGCATTCCATAAATAAACAAAATTCCCTTCTTGTTTTTGCAGAAACCAACCCAATAAATCATACATGGTTAGCTGTTTGAATACCATTAAAGTATTATTTTTTTAAGGTACCTATCCCACCTCTAGTGTCACCTAGAATAAAAGCAGATTGTGATGGGGGGGAGTATTGTGAGGAAAAATTACTTTTATTATCTGTACACAAAATTGCAACCTCTTTGACCTTTATGAAGGGTCACGTGAGATCTGAGTGATACCATCCGGCCCAGACAAGGTTGTGGCTGAATAAGCAACACAATTTATACTATTAACAGCTTTAAAAAATAATAATACCTGTGCTACCACCTGATTTATTTACGTTTGTTTGTTCACAGCTTCAGGAGCTGATAAGGCTAGACATGTGTGGGTGTAAGTCTCACTGAAATGGGCTGAGAAAACCTGAGAGATACCCCATTATGATTACTAAGTAGTATTAGAGGGAAAGAAACAATAGGAAATGAGATTAACTAATTCTTCTGTTAGGATCACCCCTGGAATTCCTTCTCTCCTCCAGCACAAGGTAATCCCCATTAGTGGACTCTCCTTGAAAGAGTGGTCAAGGGGTCATATTGATCAAAATAAGCTGAATTACCTATGATATGATATATGTATTCACAGCAAGATATGCATAAATGGAAGGAAAATAATTACTAATTCCAAGCATCATGGTGCTGATGAGACACCTGCAGGATAATCATCCAAATCAAATATTTGTCTCAGCTTCTTCAGATGATCTATCTCTTCCTGCAGCCGCTGAATGTCAGTGGCACAGAGCGTGTGCTGAAAGGCAAGGCTGCCAGCTTGACAAAGGCAGGAATCCTCCTCCCACATGCAGCAGCAAAGCCCTCTTTCCCTCTCACTACCACGCTTTACCCTCAGTGCAAGTATGAATGTTGAAGGGAATCAACAATTTTGAATTGCATGGAAAAAGAGAACCAAATTTACTCAATGCCTGGCCACAAAACTTCCACTCATAATAAATTTGTAGAAATTATTTTTCTTCATCTGTACAGTACTTTATGGAAAGGATATTGGCTTTTGAGGCTCTCAGGGCACATCAATATGTGATGTTTTGTCTCAGATGTAAAACTTCTTTTCTGAAGAACTACTCAGTATTTTTAAAAGCTTATTCAAGGGAAGACTAGCTTGAAGGCAGGCCAAATATAGAACAAAGAGCTTATTTTCCTCAGGTATCTAGGAAAATAATGAAGTTGATTTTTCTCCCCCCTTATTCACTGAAAGGGCATATTCCTTTGACTGGGAATTTCAACTGTGTCTAGGATAGATAACTATGTTCCAAAACTTAGGGGAAATGCTAGACGAAATCAGACATTTGAAGGATGTTCCCAGGTTTGGCCTCAGTGCTGCCCTTTGCACAGGAATCATGGAGATTTGCATACTAAATGCCATTTATTCTTTTTCTACAAAAAAAGTCATGTTGGTACCTTTTGTGTTGACAAACGTTGCCACACTGGAGGAAACATTTACAATCAATTGTGGATGCTTCCAAAATCTATCTGGGGTTCACAGAAATGTCTCCTGTCAGATATTGTCCATTAAAGTTGCTGAATCAGTATCTAAATCTGTTTCCTTTCTGTTTCTAATATGGCCAACTTCCATGGTTGTGATGGCCACTCTTCACTTGGTCAGCAAAGGTTTTGTGTGGCTCTCTAGGGTCACAGAAATAATGATCTGGAGTATGTGTAGGTTTAAGAGATATTTATACATCCTACAGGGTGTGTCTGCTTTTTTTACCTTCCTGACAAGAAACATACCCTGAAATCACATCGTACATGTGGGCTAGAGCCTTCAAAATCTGTTAGATTCCTGAATAATCACATAGGCTCAGGTGACCATGAAAGTGAGTAGTAGTTGAACTTTTATCAATGAAAATGTCTCACATAGAATTTCCAAGTCCAACTTATTTCTGAAGATTTGAAATTTCGCGCATGTGTGTAACTCCACCGTAGACAGCAATTAACAAAGCATTCTAGGTTTACCCTCTTTTATGAGGTTAGAAACTCATATGGATAAAATTTAAGTACTCTGAAATACAGACAATGAGTACATTTGTCATCTTGTCAGTCTACCTCCCTGTTTTTAATTGCTTTTCATGTAATTTAGCTGAGGACCATCGGAAAAAAAATTAAACTAACAGACATGACCTCTCTCCCTTCCTCCCGCCATTCTGTATTTAGAATCCTGGACATCACATAAATATATATATATACATGCATATAGTTATGTATACTTTGGTGATAATTAAGGTTCAGATAGCAGTGGATAATCCAAGTAACTTCTTGGAAACTACTGCTGTTTTCACTGACCCTTGTCTCCAAAACTTCTAAGATCTCAAGTGTTCAAATTATGGCTTACCCATTGTTTTGATAACTCCAGTTAACATGTTTTCAGACATAGCAAATATTATATGACCAGACTACACAAATTGTTTGTGACTTTCCTCTGAGAAAATACGTGTTTAAACAGCATAACTCAGCCAAGTTGCTCCAATGTCATGAACTTCTTCCAAAGTGAAGTGAAAACAAAAGGACTTGACAGAAGGAAGCCATGCTCATGCTCATTTTAAATTACTTAGAAGTCTGTTTGCCCATTGATAACACATTGCTGCCCTAGAGAATGGGACAGGGATGGTTTGCCGAAGATGTTCAAGCTCCTCTTAAGGTAAGCACCTCACTCGCATAACCTACATATTATATTGATTACATGTGGCCTCTTTCTCCCCTGTGCACCCCCCCACCCCAAACTGATGAAGCAGTGGCATAAATTCCTGTTTCTTCTTCTTTAGCTATAAAGCTGGCAGAAAAGTAAAATCCGTGTGTTGGGGTTTTTCGCTATGCATATCATGAGCCTAGAGATAGATCAGAAGACATTATGAATATGAGTTAGAGTAAATGTGACAACAGCCTGTAGCCACACTTCCTTGGACTGTAATCTTGTTAAATCTTGCTAGCTAAGCAGTCAGACATTTCCTGATACTACGTGGAGAGACTCAGGTGTATTTAGTAGGAGTGACTCTGCTAGATTTGCTTGCTGATGTGGAGCTAATGGGTCACTGCTGATGGCATTATCGCTGTCTGTGGCTTCTAAATATGCTATTAGGAGAACGTGTCAAACTGAATTCTGAACTTTGAATGGAAAATCTCATTGCATAAGAAGCACTTTAAATGTTATATCTCAACATAACTACATAACTTTAGCACTAATTCCACACAAATTGATTATTCAATGGAAGAGTTAATACTTTGTCCCCTTTTTTGTGACATGCTAACATTTTTAGAGGGAACTCTTCTTCAGTTTGTGGGACCAATGGTTTGAGATTTGAGAGTGCATTTTTCTTTGAGTCATAGTAAAATGCCTACGTCTCATCTTTTCTTCCCAGACAATGAACAGGAGAATTCAAATATGGTAATAAAGTAGATAATGAGAAAAAAAATCTGTGTATGTAGACAGGAACTAAGAGAATTATGAAAATTAATTTTACATGAGATCTGGAAATGAAATCTCATTGCTAATACTGATCCGTGTATTCTTTGGAATTCTAATGTGTCACATCCCCAAGTCTGAAAGTGTTTCCCTCATTTTGTTCATGTTCTTTCCATAAGAATGTGAAATGCTTCTTTCTTAGAAACAATCCAGAACAGTTTCAGCTATGACTTTTGACTCAGTTCTTAAGCTTAGTTATTATTTAATCAGTGATTTCTCTACAAAAGATAATATAGTTATCTGAATATATCCACCTTTATTTGCTGTTGGCTTGGGAGTTTTTTACTTCATGCTTTCTGTTCATGTCAAGAACTTTTCACTGGGCACCTGACTGCTGGAATGCCTGGAAATGGTTTACACTGCAAATATTGCAGAACATATTTTATTAGTCCATAAAATGCTGATGTGGAAGAACTTTGCTGCAGGTGATGTGATGATACACACACAAACTGATAGATTTAAACTGCTTTAAAGATATAAAAAACTCCAATCTAAAGATCCAGCAAGGTAGTATATTTATTGTTTTGTGCAAAACAACAGCAACAACAAATCTTTGTATTAATTGATTTTAATCCTGAGGCCAGGGTGAATTATTTATTCATGTTTTATATATCTAGACATTTCTTATATGCATATAGACATGCCCTTTGAACCCTATGTGTGTACATTATATTATAATAATCTTTAAAATGAATTCTTTATCTTCATGATTTTTAATTTTTAGTATTCATACTACATCTGGTATCATTTTAATGCTTCCATCTTGCATTAAAAGAAAACTAGTCCATAAATCACAAGTCTTTAATATTTCTTTGACTATGTAACTTTAATTCATATACAAAATTATGTTTGTACATCAGACAGGTGACAAAAAGATATTTTTGTTAATTTCCTGTTTTGTTAATTTTATGGCTGGCAGATTTGGTCTTCTAAAGTTTAGATGAAAACGGATTAGAAAAGTGACTTTGGAAGCTAGATTAGATGAGCTTTACATGAGATCCTGGTGTTTTAGCTCTGCTGTGAAAATCTATGGCAATGTAATTGAGAAGGTAGGTAACTGCTTTAATTTCATGTTTTGGGTTTCACTTCAAGTCAAGTATGTGAGTAATCTTTATTTTAACTTCTGTCTGGTTCAGGTTGTCCATATCTTGGGAATCTATAGGGGGGAAAAAAAACTATCTTAGGAATACTCATATTTACACTTCATTTATTACCTTGTTTTTACCAAGTGATTTACATTAAATAAGCCCAAATTTTATATTCACCTATTCCTCAAAAAGCTAAATAATTGCATTTTTGAACTTATATTATATCATATATATAGAGAGAGGGGAAAAGATCATTTCATTCAGGAAGAAAACTTTTCCTGATTTACAATTAAATGAATAAATAATTTTATAAGAGGTAAAGCAAGGTGAAATTTCAATGATTTAACACCATTTTTTCAAAGCTCCAAAGGTGGAAATAGTCTAAATTAGTGCAGTACAAAGAACTGGACATATTTTTATGTTGAATTCCGCCACTGGCAAGACAAATGTTTCCTTACTGATTGTTTGTACCAGACTCCTGCATAATAGCCAGGGCATCCCAGGATCCGTTCATCCATTTGACTGAACTTTCCAAAACTAGCTAGGAGCCTTTACTCCCATACTTCTCTCTGAGTAATCTTCAAAATCTGAAAAACCTGTAAAAGAGGAACATATTTTTACTGGCAGTCCTTTGCTGACAGCTTTATACCATAAAGCAGTTATGTTCACCCTTCTTCCCTCTCCAGTGTCATATTGAATATCTTTCCTGATCATTCTTATTTGGCAGTGCTCAGCCTGGCTTTTTAAGAGTCAGATAAAATGGCACTGCTCTGACAGTTGCTGGTAAAAAAAACAAATATCAAAAATATTCACCAATGTTCAAAATTTCTTTGAACAAAAGAGATTTGCTTCTTTGGTGCACTTAAGCAAAAAAAAAAAAAAAAAAAAAAAAAAAAAAAAAAAAAAAAAAATACACCACAGAGAGATCTTTAATCAGTGAGGTTCAAAACTTTTGAACCCCACACCTTCAGGAAAAACACTTGAAACAAGATGGGTGGCCTGTAGATGTAGCTCTGCAAAGGCTGTCTGAGAATGATATTAAGCTTTGTGTAGAACAAATACTCTGTGAGTTCCTCAGAGAGTACTCAGTGTGGCAGGAAGGGAGAAACAGTGTATGGAGAGCCTGCAATGACACTCTGCTAAAGTGTCTGCCATGGATCTCAGAATCATGTTTTTGCAGACCTGTGTGAATCTGAGAAAACTGAATTGATCAACAAACTCAGCATCTCCCTAATCACCTACTATCTCTTATGCTTCTTGAGCATAGTTCAAGAACTATGCAAGATAAACCGAGATAAACCAAGATAAACCAAGAACCAGTTTCCTCCAAGACTGAACAAATACAGCTAGAGACATTTTGTGAAAAAAGTACTTGAAAATACTTGGGAATAAGAAAACCCTAAAGATGATGACATTTAGCATTTTTCCTCTGCTGATTTGGATTCTTTCCTTAGGCTATAATATGAATGGAAGTTAAGACAGTGATCTTTCCCAAGGGTTTTATTCACAGTTGAGTAGGACTGTCTATATTGACCTCAGCGACAACCTGCCTTGGATTCCAAGTCTCATTTGACTATTTCATGTTTCAAAACCTGTGATATAATTTGCTATATTTGAAAATTACTGCATTATAGCCATCCAGGAATAGAATTATAGGGAGAAAGGGAGTTCAGCTTCTGAAAACATGAGAAGCATTACAGTAATGTTTATTCAGCACTAGAGAAATTAAACATTTCTTTTACAATAATTCCTGTCTAACTAGTTCTACTGAGTACCATATAAAGACTGTTTTTCTGTCATAAGTCTTTTAATGAACATGAATTATAAAATTACTTGAAATTTACTCTCTTGGAACTTTTTCATCATTGATTTAAAGAATCAAAGGCATCAAGGAGATGAAGTTATAAAGTACAAAGACTATAAAATACAAAGAAACAAATCTGTAGCCACGAACACAGAAGTGGCTGTCCTAATGTTATGTTTCTCTTCCAACCTCACATGAAGAAAGTGCTGAGCTCTCTCAGTTTTTCACAAAAGGGAACTTTCTCATATTGCAGGTCAATCCCAAGGACTCCCAAATATGTGAAATGACCTGTAGCAGATTTCACTCCTGCAGTCTTGTTTTCACTCTTATGCTATGGCGCTGCATTTGCTCTGTATAACACAGATATCTGGGGTTTTTCTGTCTCAAATTGCAAGGTCTCCTTTTTTTCCAGTTTCCATATTGATCTTTCTAAGGTTCGTGTGCCATTTTGCTCTTGTGTTCTGAGTCAAATATTAGCTGTTTTCTGTGTAACAGATCTTCAACAATACAAAGTTTACCTTCAACTAAAATAAGTAGCACTAAGTCATAAGTAGCACATAAGTCTCACAAGAACTCAGAATTTCATTTGGGGCAAAATAAAAGAAAAACTTCTGGGGGTTCAGTGAAGCACTTAGATATTCTTCTGATGCTTTTCTTTTTCTTGCATCCTTGTGATCAAAATGCAAAGCCCTTTTTTTCTCTCATTGACTGATCACAGCAAAATATGTAGGTAGAAGTGAGAAGGGGAGGAAGAAGAGAAAAGAGTTTGCTTTAGAAAAAAACCTTTCCTCTGAATTTGAAGTATCCCAGAATTAGAATGAGAGGCATTAAGTCCAGGCAGAGAGAGCAACAACAAGCTAAATTTGATGCCTATCCCTGCTTATCCTTTCCTGACATATTTCTACCCAAGAAAGGTTAAGCTGCATGTGAAATGGAAAGAGATCTTGAAGGGTCTAGCCAATAAATCCTTTCCCTTTTGCAGCACTGTGAGTGGAGGAAGACAGGTACAATTGGCCTGAACCAGTTTTAAATCAGTAACTGATTTTTGGTTGTTTTGTTGTTTTTGTTTTTGTTTTTTTTTCTTTTCACTATGATTAGCATTAGTAAGAACAACTATAAAAATGCTTCTGCTCTAAAGTGGCTTTGGTGGTTGATTTGTACTCACTCATCTCTTAGTTTCATAGATACTTAAGGCACATAAAGCCCTTCAAAAGGAATATTTAAGGACTTGATCCGTTCACTTTTTTTCCATAGTTCCCCTCTTTCTGGTCCTCAAAAGATGTTTTAAAAACAAAACTCTCCAGGTAGTCTTGTCCTCTGTCTTTGTGGCACCCTCTCTACATTTTCATCATTGTGATTCTGACACATTCATCTCTTCAGCTGCCTCCCAGATGATTACAGCTCTGTGATTTCAAAACTTAGATGTGGTCTGAATTTCCCAGTAGAAATCCAGAGTGCTGAACTATTTTAATTCCATTTCCAGAACTTCTCTTCCTGATTGTTGCCAGACTTACAGCTTCTTGCAGGCTTCTGTTGAAGAGACTGGAGGGACAGGGTCCTGGGGTAACCAGGAGATGTACTGGTTACCCCAGGTGGGCAGAATGCAACAACAGCAAATGCTGTAGATGTTGAACTTTGACTTTCAGCAATAGGCTCCTTGACTATCTCTTCCCTCGTTAGAACTTCTATCTAAATGCCAGTCAATCCCTTAGCTCTATGTTTGCTTATCATCTTCTCACAACTACACCAGACCAGGCAGCACACCCAGGTGATTATTTTCCAATGAACAATTTTTATCTGGGTATTGGAGAGGTAGTAGAGTAAGCCAAGGGAAAAGAATGGCATGTTCAAAGACAGTTTCAGAAACTTCTCTTCTGAGTGACATGTTTGGCAACATGTTTGACACCTTGGCAACATGAATGCTATGATTCCATCTTCCTTTCACACTACTCACCCAGTTGTAGTGGCTTATATCCTTACAGTGTATGTTTATTCTTCCTTCTGTACACAAACAGTAACACTAAAATTTTTGGTGTACTAGTGCAAACATCCTAATAATGTCAGGCTATAGATTGATTATATCTATGAATAGCTGTCTCAGATCACACAGAAGATACTGAGGAAATGAATTTGAGAACACTGGAAAAATTTAAAAAACCAAAAGATAGGAGCATCGTCATAGGACCAATGATAGGCAAACAAACAATGATAGGCAAACAAACTTTCTATATACTGTGTATACATTCTCCAGCTTTGTGGGGCTTTTAAAGTTCATTTTCTTCAATGAAACAACACTAAAATTGAGATATGTAAATGTACCTTTCTCAACATAGATGCTTGATTGCATTGATTCAGTGCATAGACTGGTCATCAGTAACTCACAGTGGTTAATGCACATGCTGCTAACGTCTTTTTCTTCCATGTCTTTTGTCATTTGGTTGCTCCAGTTGGTTTTCAGCATTTGAAGATAAAGTATCTGAGGAGGTCAGCTGTGGGTCAAAGATGCTTGGCTGGCTCTATATAAGCCGGTCTGATATGAAGGAGAATATACCCAAGTTCACCCAATCTGTCCTGTGTACTCATCTGTTTGTTTGGTCACTAACTCAGGAATCTCTATTCCACAACCAGCTGTCACTAATTTTCTTACATCCTTTACATCCTCCTTGTCATTCCCTCTGATTTATACATATGTTCTATGTCATATTTCTGTTTATTCAGACACTTTTTCTCAACTTTGGTGTATGACTTTATTCAGGATAACAGAAAATTGACAATATAGATGTCTAAAACATCTTGTGTTTTAAAGAGCATTGCATCTCCACATGCACCTACATAGGGCTCCTTTGTCCCTGGATGATTAAGAACTTGTCCACAGAATGGTTTTCACATTCATATGTCACACAGACCCAGTAGTTGATTAAATATGAGTCTGTGTTTTATTTTGAACTGTCCCTTTGGGATATAACCATCACAGACACTACAGTTACCATTCAATTGTCCCTCCCTTCCTCCTCCTTCTTTCACAAGCATCTATTTTTACAGTATTTTTAAGGGAGACAAAAATAAAAATAAAAAATTGAAAAATAAAATTTAAATTTAAAAAAAAGAAAAAGCACAATGCCCTAGCATCTCTTTATACTGTCCCCTGTAACTTTCTGTAGTCAGTATTGGATGTTAAAAAGTTATTACAAGCACCTAGGCAGAGAGGGGGCAAATAGGCTTCTAGAAAAGAAAGTAAGCTTAAGGCAAAAAAACTGAAGAAATGTCCTGAACTCTAAATTCTAGTGTTACTTTTGGGAAAAAAGTCACTGTAAACCATAGTATCTACTGCTTATTTTTTGAAATGAATAAGCAATTTCACCATTCTTTGCTGAGAACAAAGTATAATGCAAACGGTGATAATCTTTGGTAAATTTCACAAGTATTATCCATGTTTGTGGTGCTTAATTTGGGACAGAATTAGGATGTTTGTAGGATTTTTGTTACATCTTACTTTATGACAAAAGGAGCCTTGAACTTATTGTATCACACACTTGCTGAATTACTTCTACAGAAATGTACTTGCCTCTCAATCCAGCCAAATGGATAAAAATGCAGTTGGCAAGGAAACGGATCCATAAAAAGAGAAGAATGGCAATTTTTCAGCTCAAAGTTCCTCGAGCACAAACAGAATCACAGCAGTACTGAACCTAGAAAGAAGAACCCATCTCCTGCTTGTTGCTGAGAGCACAAGCTTCTCTACACTTTATTTCTGAACATCCTTTAAAACCTGGTAGAACAAATGAAAGCAATAACTAACAAGACCTTTTGTAGGTCTAATTTCAGGTGGCAGTTTGTACTTTTATTATTTCTAAGCAGCTTGTAAAACACTTTGCATCTGATTTACAATGTTTTATTTATCTCGTGGTCAAGCTTTGATCGAAGTCCTTATTTTCAGCTGTTCTGTTCTAAAATTGTCCACAAAAAATCTTGTCAGACTCCTGTCCAGTGATGTCAGAGTTAAATCTGCAATGGCTTCCATGATTTATTCTTAATCTACTCCAGCTAGAAATCACCCTCAGAACATCAGCCCCATTGAAACCCATTATGCCAATTACACGATGGCAGCATTTGTCAGAGTTATTTATTCACTATTTCAATGGAGAATTACTGAGTACATGAAGATGCAGTTATCTTATATATTAGCAGCAAGAAATAAGTCAGTACTGACATATTTAATATATTCTTCAGTTCATAAGCAATGCTTTTTGTGAGCATTTACACCTCTAAAAAGCTTCATTCGGGTTTAGGTGGTATGTGTGTCTCATTGTGCATTGTCAACAACTGAATGTGGCTATATGCTTTTTCACATGTTGAAACAATGCAGGCACTTTCCTCATTGTGCTTGGGACCTAGTGGTAACTGTGTTCACAAGCATTAATCATCCATTATGCTGGAGTCCAAGGTCCTATCTTCCTTGTCATTTATCATGGTATAGGCTTCCTTTGTGTCCTGGTGGGGTGCACTCACCCTTATTCTTGAGGGTGAAAGGTGAATGAGACTTTGCACTGCTTTTAGGTTTTCCTCTAAGGATGATCCATTTGCTGTGTACATAAAGTGTCAAATATGGAAGTTAGGCAGCTGCCTATTTAGATAACATTTTACTATAACACTGTTGAAACGGTGCATGTGTGTTAAATACTTAGAACATGGTATAGTTCATCTAGCTGGCAGACTGTTTGTCCAGCTAACACTTCCTGTCTGAGTGAATTCACCTTATTTTTTCTATTTATTGGGTCAGGAGAGAGAGGGGTGGGGGTCTTTTTTTGGCCCTAATTACTAGTACAAATAAATGAAGGCAAATATATTTGTATAGCATAATTCATTACCATTGGCCTAGATGAAAGCCTACCCTGAAATCTATGGGTGAATGAAATTACTTTAGCTTATGGGGCTAGACACTGTTGGACTGAATATCTTGTTTGTATGTTTGGAATTTTGGAAAAGAACAACTCTCTTCCAAGCATGGCACTGATGCTTATGGCCTCTGCAACATTAGCAGACTGAGGCAGCAAGTGTTTCAGACAAAGTCAAGACAAGCTCTTCCTTAAAGGTGACACAAGAAATTGCATAGATGACTACAGGTTACTTAGAGATGACTAGCATATCATGTTAATGTGATTACTGTATGGAATAATTGCACTTTATGTCAGCAGTTCTGGTGACATGGTCTTCATTTGTGAGATTATTTCCCACTACCAAAACGCCGAAAGCATGTCAGCCCAAACTTCTGTGCTAAATTCTAAAGTCAGTGACATTGTGTTAACCAACTTTTTATTCTTCTTTTCTTTCTCTCTGATCATGGAATGGGAAAGTTGCGCAGGCTGGGTTGCAGAGTGTGAGGCACTCTAAGTACGTCTGTCCGGAACCCCACAGTGTGTATGCAGCCAGGGCAGGGCAGGGCAGGGCAGACGAGGCAGGGCAGGGCAGGACAGGGCAGGACAGGGCAGGCAGGGCTGAGAAGACAGGGCAGGGCAGAGCAGGGCAGGGCAGGGCAGGCAGGGCGGGGCTGTGCAGGCAGGGCAGGGCAGGCAGGACAGGGCAGGGCAGGGCAGGGCTGTGCAGGCAGGGCAGGGCAGGGCTGTGCAGGCAGTGCAGGGCAGGGCAGGGCAGGGTAGGCGGGCCCGGCCCTGCCGAGCGAGGCCCTGCCCTCGCAGCCCAGCCCCGGGGCTCTGTCCCGGCCCCGCGGTGCCGCCAGGCCCGGGCCCGCCGCAGGCCGTGCCCACACCCAGCCTGGAGCCCCGGGCTCGCCTTGCAGTGGCCGAGTGACTGCAGGTCCCGCCTGGGGGAAGGACCCAGGACGGCCAAAGGGTATTTAAACCAAAGGGCATTGAAACCAAAGGGTATTTAAACCAAAGGGTGTTTAAACCAAAGGGTATTTAAACCAGAGCCTGCGGCAGGCACACGTCCTGACCCTACCTCCTCTTGGAGATTCTATCAGTCAAACACCGCTGGTAGCTATATTTGTTCTTTTCTACATCTTTTCTGTCTTTCTCTCTTTCCCTTTCTGCTTCTTCTTCTAACTCCCTCTTCCTGGAGTTTTGAGTAACTTAAAATCAGATGGGCTTAGAGTTTGCAAACTCCAGTTACGTGGGCTAAGTTAATCCTTTGTGAGATGTTTTATGCTGATTGGATGCTGCTCTACACTTTTGCCAGCATTCTCTGATACTCTGAAGGTTGACAGTAAAGGTTTTTGTTGTTTGACCTCTTAAGAATATTTTGTCAATATTTTTCCTTTGCATCTAATTCAGGGTACAAGTTCTTTTAAGTCTCATCAAGCAAGATTTTGGAGCCTTAAAAAGAGAATTAGCCATTTGCAATCTTCGTGCTATAGTGTTGGTATAATTGTCACAGCAGTAAACCAAATGCAATGCAGAGGCAAACTGCAGGCAATCCAGGAGACTCCTGGAATGCATGGAGGATAGCTTCTTGAGGCAGGTAATAGATATATCTGTCACTGAGGATGATGTGATACTGGACCTGATTATCAACAACAAGTAAGTATCACCAATAAGTTTGCTGGTTAGCAGACCAGCTGGGGACATCAAGAGGCAGCCTGAGCTGCAGTGATCATACATAGGTAGAGTTTGCAAATCTGAGGAATATGGAACAAGACCCTGAATTTTAGGAGGAGGAGTTAATCTATAGCGCCTTCTGGGAATCTGCCCTCTGGAACAAGAAAGCAGAACAGAACTGGCAGATCTTTAAGGACACTTTTCATAGAGCCCAACAGCTCTCAAATCTCATGCGTAGGGTGACAGCAAAGGATGCCAAGAGACTGACATGGATGAATCAAGAGCTGCTGGTCAGACTTAAGCATAAGAACCAAATGCACAGTCTGTGTTAGTAGAAGCAGGTAACTGGGAAAGAACATTGGGACACAATCAAGCTGGGTAGGGATGGGGTGAGGAGGGTCCAAGCATGCCTGAAGATTAATTTGACAAGATTAATAATAAAGACTTCTGCATGTGTACCAGCCATAACATGAAGACCAGCCCCACTGATGAACACAAGTGGTAAATGGTAACTGTGGATAGGGAGAAGGCAGAGGCACAGCCCCATCTCTGGAATTGTTCAAGGCCAGGTTGTATGGGGTCCTGAGCAATCTGATATAGTAAGTGGTAACCCTGTCCACAGCAGGGACTATGTGACCTATAACGTCCTTTTTTACCCTAAAAATTTTATGATTTTATAGTTAATTCTATTCTATAAAAATATGTATAAGTTTCCAAAGTAATTAGACATAGAAATTTGTGCCTAGAGTTATAAATTAATTTGATTTGCACAATTCAAATTTCAGATGACAAGAGAAAGATAAGAAATAAACTTTTTAGACTGAATTTACTGGACTACATTTACAGGACACTTTTTGCAGTGTTAGGAACAGCTTGTTTTTATTTTTACTTAACTCTTCTAAAAATAAATACATAATGTTGGTTTTAATAAGTTAGATGAGGGCTGATTGAAAGAATTAGTTGGACTTTTCTTTTGGTAATAGTGACCAGAGAATTCCTCATTTAAGAATGTGTAAGGAGAATTAGGATGAAAGAAATATAATTACTTTTAAATATCTGTCCCTAAAACCTGGGTATCAGACTGGTGATAGTCCTTATTTAGAGCTGGGTCAGCAAATGTTATTCATGCAAGATGCTGTCCTCTATTTAATTTCAAAAAAGAACCTGAGAGTTTATTAATTGCCATTGGTGTATCTGACTTCAAAATGTAGATCAATGTAGATCCTCTGTGTTTAGACAGATGTTCTACAACCATGGAAACTATTAATTTCCCCTAGAAATTTTCTGCAAAGCTTCTTATATGTTTCTCTTGTGGTTGTTCAGGATTCTCAAAACTTGGTAACATTAGGCACCTGCATATTTCACTGCAGTGTCTTATCTGTCCCAGATGAAAGGTCTTATCCAGTAGACATTCATAGTATATTTTTGTCAGGTCAGACCTGGAGCAACTTAAAGACAACTAGAGCTCTGACCCAGTGCTCAGGAAGAGTATTCTACCAGGTCTGTTGGAGAACATGTTCTCTAATATCTGGATCATAAAAGGGTTTTTGAGCACTACTCTTGGGAGATGATCCAGCCATCACACTCAAGGATACTTTTATACTGTCTTGTCTGGAGCCAGCTTCTTTGAAGCATAAATATTTAGCAGCAGAAAGAGGGTGTTTTCATCTCATAGAATTTATGTGGGAGAGGAAGAAGATAGAGATTCCAGTTTCTTCTCCAAAAAACACATAAACCTAACCTGACTTAAAACGGTCAAGCCCAAAGCCCTGTTCTTTTTGGGTTTTTTTGCCTATTTCATTCTTTCGGTGAATTCATATTCAAATTTACTTCTTTTGCTTTATAGCCTTCATTAATTCCAATTGATGAGTGAAGTTAATGGGAAGTTTTCTTCCCACTGAGGTGCAGATTTAATGCATGCTTAAGAGCACAGAGGAAGCCTGTCTCAAACTGAAAGCAAAGTGAATGCATAGGCTCTTTGAAAGGTAAGGGTTATAAAAATAAATTGCCAACATCTTCACTGTTTGTTTCTCAGGGGCTGAGCTGCCACTAGTATATTATGCATGTTGTTTTTCTAAAGACACTAATTATTTTACATGATGTTTATTAAGCCCTTTATATAATCGATATTCACCAGCTACCCAAATTCTTCAAGTGCGAGCAAAAGAAATAAAGGTCATCCATGGCTTTGACATGCTTGTGATAAATATGGTCTGTATAACATTTACCACAAATCAGAACAGAAGCCATTATTTAAGTAATGCCGGTTATTGTTCATAAGTACAAAGAGTGTGCAGTAAATACAATGAAAGATTGCTCGGTTTACTATTTCTTTGTCATCCAAAGCAGCTCCATGAATAACTACAGGGATTTGTCTTTGAATGACTTATTTGCTTGCTGCCTAATAAATAGCATGTAATTAGGTTAATATATTGTTTCCTAGTTATGCTAGCAATGTAGTGGAGGAAAATAAAAGGGTGACTTCACATACAAAAGAATGGTAGATAATTTTAACACAATCCTTTAAAATACTTGGACTCATTAGGTATGGCTTAAACTGCTGGGAGGTCTACGTGTAAAGGAAAATCAGGAAATAGGTTTAATGAGTTTTATTGCTCAGGTCATGAGTTATTACACAGGTAGTATAAAACTGCAGCAACTATTCTGCATTGAATAAAAGACCCAGGTGACCTGATGCTGCAGAATGAAAATATGCTGTGCTAGATTAAAATTCTGGACATTTTACTCAATCTACCAACATTTTTTTTTCTGGAACATTTATTTCAGGATCAACAGTGAATAAGTGTCCATTTGCGTCAGCTGCCTCCACTGGAAAAATGTTTGATGAAATGTCTTGAGAAGACCTCGTGGCACTCAGAAGAGTTGCTTGTTTACTGTGTGAATGCTGAACAGGCTAAATGCCATGATGTGTAAGGGCAGTGACAAAAAACAGCAGTAGGCAAAAAAATATTAGCTCTTTACTAAGAAAACAATGAATATGGAGTCACCAGTGATCTTTTAAAAATTAAAAGCTTGTTCAGTAATATGTTAGCATTCCAGCATCTTGTTTAAAAGAAATTTAGGGATGGTCTTTTGGATGTTAAGACAGTGCATGTGTCCCTTAAACCAATTTTAGAATTCACTTAAAATGCCAATCCCAAATCATTCACTGTTTGTAGAACTTAGTATTAGAAACAATGAGGAACAGTGATCTTTAGACATCTGAGTAGAGGCATGAGTGATTGTTATTCACATTCAATTTTTCTGTTCTAATGCAACTATGTTATTTATTCCACAATGTCACAGGTTTTATAAATTTTCAAACTGGGTCTGTAAAGAAAAAAAATCAAATTCAATCATGATTTGCAGTCAAAAACATACTCAAATGGTTTCTCCAAGTCTCTTTGGTCTGACAGAGAAATTACAGATGAGGTTTAAGTCTCAGTGACATGGATCTTCTACTGCTTTTCCTTTAGCAGGCTCTTCTTTCATGTTTGCTAAGCCTGTTTATAAAAGATGTAGAATTCTTGGTCAAGATATATAAAATATTCAATCATTGGTCTTAACCAGACTACAAGTACTACAAGTCACCACCTCACACAACAAGCACTTTTCCTGACCCATACTTCTGTGTCTCTGTTGTTGGCAGAGGCCACAAGGGAGGATGTTGTCATGATCAGTGCAAGTTGCCAAGGAGATTGATTTGCCTCAATAAAAATGAATATGAATCAGATATGTCAGGTGACTGTGATGAACTGGATTTGTCCACACAAATGATGGTTCCTATCATCTAATGAAAGGATGTGTCCCAGGGACAAGGGCTGACTTTGTTGGAAATGATACAGCTTCTAAAACTTTTAATGTAACTTTAGTCAGGGGTTTGTTCTCCTTTGTTCAGGGACAGAGGAATTGTACTTTCTCTTTAAAAGAAAGAGAACTTTCTCTGTTCATCTGGTGATGCCTGATGAGCTACAAATTTGGAGTAGACAGAAGATACACAGGCGGTAAACATTAATGAACGTAACTCCAAATGTCACCCCTTGGAGAGGTAAGAGACACCTGGTCTGGGAAAAGATTGGTAAGAGAACCAAACAAGGAGGACCAAAGCAGCATTGAAGGAGAAGGGAGTGATAGCCAATAGGAAACTGAATACTAAGAACTTTGTAATTTAAGACTAATGTATGAGAATTTCTTTGGGTTTTGTCTGTATACATATGTGAAAAGTCTGGTAAAGAACCATGTGTGGTGCAATGATTTTCACTGCACAACCCAGATGTGTAGATGAAATTATTTCTATTACACATCCTAGCCAGAATAAAGTGATCCTTGATCCTGTAACACTGAAAAGATGTTGGTGGAGCATTTCTGTCTTTCCCACATTTTGGTGACAATTTGATTGAAAGAGGCTTCATTGGTGGGTGTCATCTATCTTGCTGTCTGTGCTGGGTCTTGCTGAGATAGTTCTAATATTCTATGTGGTAACTTGCTGCTTTATGTCCGTATTTGGTAAAACTGTTGATACACCAGTGTTTTGTCTGTTGCTGGAAAATACCTGAATACCTTCAAGGCATTCTGGTTTTTGCCCTCTGTTCCCAAATTGAGCAGCCTTAGGAAGGTCAAGAAATTGAGAGAAGACACAGCCACAACAGCTGATCAGATCTGACCAAATTGATATCTTATACTATAATTTGTCATGTTCAGCAACATGACAAATTATAGTATACAAATTATACAGCAACAAAAAGGGAGGGGGAAGACAAGGAAGACATCTGTTCTGGTGTTTGTCTTCCCAATTGTTATGTGTGCTTAGGTTCTACTTTCCAGGAAGTGGGTGGACACCTGACTACCCATGGCAAGTAGTAAACAAGTTCCTTTGTTTTACTTTCATGTACAGCTTTTGCTTCACCTATTAAACTGTCTTTAACTTGATCCATGAGCTCACTCACTTTCTTTCTATTATCCTGATCCTACAGATGTGTGGGTGCTTAGTTGTTTGCTAGATTCAACCCACCACACTTTCCTTGTAAACTTGGGACAGGTAACAGGCATTTTTAGAAAAGTAAATTTTAACTCCAACCACAGTTCTAGGATTCTTCCATGCATATACCTTGCATGGTATATGTTTTTACACCACAATCTATTCTCAGCAATTTGAAAATCAACTTGTATTCCCTAAGAGTGCTACAGGCAACTGACTCTTCACACACTGCTTTGAACATCTCGCCTGAAGGCTCTGGCAAATCCACTAAGGCAAGGAATTTTAGAGATGAGATTGTTCCTTTTGTCCTTACCTCACCCCATTGGATATACTAGCAGCTACTATTCACTGTTTTTGGCCTGTATCACACACTGTTCTCCCAGTCCTGTGCATTGCCAGAGGCACAAAGGGACAGATAGAGAAAAGTGATCAGTCCTCAGTTTGAAGTGAAATGGCGGGTCAGTTCTTCTGTGGGTTAAGAATAGGCAGGAATATAAAACATGACTTTAGTGTGCAACACTTGATATGTTTTGAAATCTGCAGTGTTTGAGAACAACCCATTTTGAGAACAAGCTGATACTTACCCCTCAATTGCATGCTTCCCAAATACTTTCAGTCACTTTTCATGGACTATTTAGTAAATGATTGATTGCTTAATAGCATTATTTCATGCTGTGTGTTATTTTGAGTAAAACTGTTATAGATTTTTAATAGGAAACTGCATCAAACTTAGGACATACACTGATCTTCAACAGGTATGATTTCATTAATTAATTAATAATTTACAGGAAATTATCCTTTATTTATTGTCCCACTACAAACAGATCCTCTGCATGTCTATCTCATGTCAATAATGCTTTAAGTCTTGTTGGCTTGTTTATTTAAAAGCTGTAGACAACCATCTATTATAAATTTTATATTATAGATCAGCTGCCTGCATGAACAAATTTGAAGTATATAGGTGTGCGCACAAACACATACATGCCTGTCTGTTTAGGGCCAAGTTTCTTGTAAAAGAGGAATCTGAAAATCTGACTTGAAAGGGCCTTTCATCTTCCCTTTATATTTTTGCACACAGTGAAAAGAACCAACATGGCCCCTTTTCAGTGTTTAAACAGTGCCCAGTTCAGGGAAGTGACTGCTAGAGAACTGCTGAACCAGAAAGAACCAGAATAGGAGTGAAGCATTTGCTTAAATTTTTTGCTAATGCACTTTATTGCAGTGCTTACATTAGTGCCTGTGTTAATTCAGTACCTATTAGCTGCAATTCAATAAGGTGATCAAGTAAAGACATAATGTAACACTGCACAGTCCCCTCACTTCATCACCAGTAGCTCCTAAACTTGAAGTTAAGCATATATTTTAACAACTTTACTAAGTTGCCTCTTTGGTGAATATGTTTTATTTAACATTTTCTAAAGTTAATAATTTTCCAAGCTAAGTATTCTGCCTTTCCTTCAGTTCTGTTCATAGTCTCTGTGTGCCACTGCCCATGAAATAATTAATCAAGGGGGAAAAAAATGTATCTTCTAATTAACACAGACAACATAAACAGAATAGTGGCATTCCTTAGTGCAGTTAGACAGCTAATTGTTTCCTCTCCCTCCAGTGTGGGAGAGACAACTGCACATGCAGGGAGGAAAGCTTTCTCCATTGCACTGAAGGGGTTGTGCACCATTTATCAAGCTGACTGCTCTGTCATATCAGTGGAAGGACCCTGGAGAGCCCTGACCATGAGATTGAAGGTTGGTACCAATTTGCTGCAACACAAATGCATTGAACAGGAAAGAGAGAGCTTCTAATCTCTTCAATTTTCTTACATTACCCGGAAGGCTAGGGAATTAAATGAAACAGTAGTTGGTGACAACTTCAGAGGATCCTGAATGCATGACAGGAAAAGTACTAAAATAACTCAATAGTTTTATTTTACACATTATACACTTTATACATTTATACATTTTATACATTAATCTTAGCCCTGCATAAAGATATGGGTTATGCCTCTTGGATATATATCTTCTCAAGAAAAGGAGAAAAGCTTACTGAATTCAGTATCTGTCTGTTTTGAATTTGTTAGCAACATTTTTTAAAAATAAATTAAAAATATATAAAACCAAACAGAACATATCCCAGGGTCTTGTAATTTTCTTTTAGTTCATTGACTTTGGCAAAATTTCATTGCATTTTTGATCTTTAGCAGTACCAGTCTCTGAAAAATCATTAGAACGAGAGAATTTGTAATGCCAGTCAGCTCTCATGCCCACTTCATATATAGAGTCCTTATGGAGTCCTTACACCAGTCTCTCCAGAAAAGTGCAAGAGATCCATCCCCACACTGTGCCAATGGAGGAAATCAAGATCTTGTCCAAACACTTAGGCTAGAGAATGCTTTAAATGCCAAACATCCAGACTTATTTTCTGATTAGTCATTTCTCATCTTGCATTAATTGTTGCAATGCTGAGTATTTATAGCTATATAAATGTCCATTTCCATCATTAAATCTTGCTTGTTTTTGATACTGCTGAATGCTGCATGGAATCCTCCTCTCTCTGAGACTGCAGTGTTAATTCACAAAAATATGAAAAGAGGGCATTTATGTGGCATCATCATCATCTGCACAGATTTAATTCTTGCTCAAAACCCAGAGCACCTTCCTTTACAAAGCTACCCACAGAAACAGCTGTGTTCCAAGTGCTGCTAGCAAGATATAAATAATAATAGTGCTACATGGTTATATATAAATGGGAATAATCTTAAGGCATCCCTATACCTTCAATTTAAAGGATTGCTAAAGGCCATCATTTCCCATTTCCTATTAGGCTGGGGGAGTTGGGAGTCACACAATAAAAGGACATACAACAATTATTATAGCATTACCATTTGCAATCCTAGAGCTAAAGGTCAGTGTGGTTTACTACTGTAATATTTCCAGGGATTTATAACATGCCTGCATAAAATTTTTCTTCAGTTAATATTTTCTACATTGAGTGTTAATCTGGATATGATTTTTCTTTTTTTCAGGATAAAACAACAAGAAAATGTTTCACTATACGAATGCTGTTCCAGTCCTAGGTTGTTTTAAATTTATGCTCTTGTAAACATACACATTTTAGACTTCAGAACTCTGCTTTAGAAAGTGAGACCTCATCTCAAATAAGTCAAAATGGTTTCAGAGTTTGAAAATAAAATGAAAAGTATAATATTGAAATTATCATTTTCAAGTTTTATAATGCCCTAAACATTTTTGTGTCCACACATGTATGTCATGTGTAGATTTTATTAGTCACAAAATGGCACATTGGTTAAACAGGTAGTTACTCTTTCAACACTTGAAAAATAATTTTATCTGGACTGTAAGAAAGAGAGATCTATTATCACAGGCAGAACATAACAGTTCTGCAAGATAAGTACCAGTTTCCTCCCAAGAGAGCTGCTAAGCATCTGGGCCTCAGAGCAATAAAGTATTTGAGCATATGTTTTCCTAGAGAGCCCCTGGCAACTGGGGCAGGGGCTGATGGTCACTATGAGTCATTGCCCTGCTTTGCAAGGGCTTCTGCTGTCGCTTGGAAAGATCAGTAGGAAAACTGCTGCCTCTCCAGGTCTGCAGTCTCCCCTCACCTTTAGTTCCACTGTTTGAGATGACTTCCAAAAAGTCTCCTTGCTCCCACCCTGTGGCCCACCCAAATGACCAGCTTTCTCCTTTCCACACAGACACATGTTAATTCCAGGTGAAATTGCAGCCCTTTCAGCTGTCTTAGCACCTTCTCAGCATTCTCACTGCAAATCAGTTTGAATGCTGCAGGTTTAAAATAGTCTTCTTTGAAACCAGCTTCTCGTGATACTGTTCCTTGCTAAGCCATGTTCCTGCACTAAAAATTAATCAGGTAGATTAAGTAGCTTTTATCCTCCCACTTCCCACAGTTTTAAACTTATCTTTTTTGTACCCATCTAAAGCTTATCTGCCATGTACCCCATCTAAAAGAGATTCATCCACACCAGAGTGCTGATCCCTAGGACCAAGGAACACGGGACATCTTTCTTTAGCCTTTTCCCAACTTTTGTCCCTCCTTCTTTTTCAAGAGAAATTAATTCTTCAAATGATAAACCCAGTCTTTACCAGGTCATGTGGCTGTGAAGAAAGAACTAGTGTGAGGGGCTTCATGCTTTGAATCTCTGGGAGGGAAATACCTCTGTTTCCCACCCTGAATCCTTATGTTCCTTCTACAGGAGAGGTCATTTATAGAACCTTTGAGACTTGGATCTGAGAACCTTGGAGACTTGGATCTCTAAAAGTCTCATTTTTCTTGTTTCTCTTTTCCTTCATTGTTTTAATTCTTTTTTTTTTCCTGCATCTTGATCTTTGCTGGCTGTGTTTATTTACCCACCACATGTTAACTTACCCAGCACCATTTTCCAGCATCTGTTATACAGGATCTAGCCAACCTCATGCACCTTTGCATAGCTG
Source organism: Ammospiza caudacuta (assembly GCF_027887145.1). NCBI lineage: Eukaryota > Metazoa > Chordata > Aves > Passeriformes > Passerellidae > Ammospiza > Ammospiza caudacuta. The sequence continues at coordinate 33,272,966 of NC_080632.1, read as the reverse complement.
GGGACAGAACTTCAGAAAGCACTTAAACCTTATCCTGTCATTTGAAATCATGGTCTATTTTATGTTTGTTCTTGTTTTCTCCCACCTCTGTGAATTACTCCTTTTATGTATCTTTAGGAATTTCTTTTATTTCGTCAAATTATGTCATAAAGTATTTCCAAAGGGAAAAATATATCATTTCCATTCACAGCCTCATGAAAACACTAGTTTATCAAATGTTTACACTTTGCTCAGGAACTCAGAGTCTTTCCTTATACTAAAATATGCCTGAGATTTAAAAAGTTTAAATACTACTGCTTCTAGTTTTAAAACAAAAAGAGATTATAGCAATCCACTAAATTGATTTGCAGTAAGATTGTGTCCCACTCTCATAGAATTTTTCATCTCTCTCTAACTGTGTAAAAGCATTTCCTCTTTTAAAATTTCATTCAACATGAGCCCGAAAGAAACAGTACTTCCCTTTGTGCCGCTGTAAATTGCAAAACTCTGCAGTGCAGAACTATGACGATGAATCTAAAAAATGCTTTTCTTACATTGACTAAATTATTTCCTCTTTGTGAGGAGACTTTGCAAAAGCATGTTAAATCCCTTGTCTAGGCATTTCTTCTCTCCTTAAAAGATAAATGGCCTTGTGGTGTTTTTCATTCCTCCATTGGAAGGATTTTCTTTTTGAGTGTTTTCTATTAATCATTACCCACATTGTAAGATCTAATCCTAAGAAGCTTCCAAAAATGACAGAATCTTTTAAAATGCTATCTTTTTGAACACAAATGCTAAAAGAATCTATTTTAATGTAAGTGCAGTTCCTGATATCTGCAGCTGTAATGCCCTTTCAGGTAAGAAATATCATGACATTTGATCTACTGTCATGGTGGCATCTGTGCAGTCTAACTCAGGACAGGTGAGAGAGATGATAAAATGCTTCTTTTATTAGGAAGGATAAGAATTAAATTGCTTTCTACAGAAAATGAAATCATGATGAATGAAGTAATTAGCCAATCAGTTTTTATGTTTTAGGGTGTTGGATGTTTGGGTACTGCTGTTAAGAAGTGATGAGAGTAACTTCTCTGAAGGTCTAATCCTGCAGATGCTGGGTTCCACTGATTTTTGGTTTGATTTTGGTTTTGGCTTTTTTTTTCCTCTGGGGCATCTTTAATTACAATGTCACAAGGGTATGCTTCTTACTATTTCAGGAGGATATGCTTTTTAGTATTGCTGAGTAGTAACTGAAGGAAGGGTATGTCAAAAACATTTTAGAAAACCTAGAACTGTCTCTTTGCTAAAGAACACTGTCTTGTTATATGTATCTTCAGAAGAGAAAAGGATTTAGATTTTGGTTTCATTCTTGGTGTGTACTTCCACATGAACGGGTTTGGTGTGGGCTACTGTATGCTGAATGAGGTGACAGCAAGTGGAACTGCATCACGCATCCATGAAAATTGCTTGACTCATTTAGTAGACCCTTTCTGTGCAGCCTGACATTTTCAGATTTAACACACCATGGATCTGACTAATTAGGCTGGCCAGGGGGCCAAGCTGAGGGCCACAAGGGGTTTCCCACGCCTCAGTCTCTGTGCCTCACTGCACTGTGCCAGGGGAGCATAGCAATGGGTCATGCACCCGGCTAGAGGTCACACAAATGCACCTGTTCCCCTTGTCATGGCGCAGCACAGAGCTATGACGCCAAACTGCTGCAACCCTTCTGTGTCATCAGCCTAGTCCCACATCCACCAGTGATGTGGAGCTCTCAGCTGGAATAGGGATAGTACTCCACCATGGGAAGAGGGTAGGCTCTTAGCATGGGGCAGGATGTGTCATCACTGTGTCTTAATTGTTTACTGATACTGCTGTGGCTGTCTCCTCACCTTGTTCTGATCAAGCTCAAACTTCCGAGGATCTGGTGGACACTTGTCATTCAATCAGGAGTCTGAGCTTTCTAGCAACTTTTTGTAGCCCCTCATAACACTGTGAAAAGCAGTCTTCAGAGACTGAGGCTTGGAGGCAAAATGCAGGTAGATGCATCAAGGAAAACACCTGAATGAGAAATGGCAACTGCACATAACATAGGCTTGGGCAGCAAGCTGCTGGAGGGAATGTGAGAAACTGCACTGCCATCCAAATGTGTCTAGCTAATGGACCTTAATATGTGTGATGAGTAAGGTGGCTTAAAAACACATACAGCTTTTACCTTCAGAAATAAGTTGAAATATTTCTGCTTTGATTTTTCTTTTTCATAACATATTGGCAACAAGAAGTGCACTGGAAAGTGGGGCACTAAACAGCCACTAAATTAGTAGCCACATATGTTGTGGTTTATAGAAGAAAGTATTTTGTTTATTCAAATTAACCTATAAATACACAATTTCACAAAATAAAAGCCAGCAGCTTTGGTAGGATCAGAAGGAAAGAAGGGGACTTTTATGCACTAAGAAACCAGCCCTATTTCTTATTCTGAGGCTTGATAATTTTAAAAAATGTGACAGCTAAAACCCACTGGCACATGCTGCAAAGAAGGATGTGATAAAATAATGCTACTCATCTTCAAGGCTGTCAGTTCAGCAATCAGTACTTCTATTCATCTCCGCGGCCTGCTAACTCAGTGCTACCATGCGATAGATAAACCCTAATCCAAGTGACAGCGTTCAAATCAGAACTGATTTGATTGTTCACATATGATACCACAAGACACCAGAAGCCTAAAGAGTTTATAAAAATGCCTGGATGTCTCTTGTAGGCACACTTCCCTTCAGAATATCTTGCAGTGTAGGATACACCAGCTCTTAAACCAGGGGTAATTTGTAGGTCATGAAAATGCTTTGGTGGCACAGTCAGTTCTTATCACAGTCTAACTCTAGCAAGAGAAAGGAAAGCTCAAAAATAAAATGTGGTTCAGACCTTGTGAAACCCACCTATTCTGCTTTCAAGTCTCCCTTGCAGGAAGTGAAATTCTTTTCTTTCTTTGCAGAGACCAGACTCACTCTTGAAGAGATCAAACATGAATACATTTGTTTCCATGCATAAAGCAGAGTACATTGGAGAGTGGTTTTATGGCACACATGATAGTATCCCGAAAGTCGTCCTTGCCTCTCAGGATGCTCCTTTCAACAAAAGCTGCAACAGAGCTACTATTCAAACCTGAGGCAGTAATTGGGATTTTGCAGGTGTTCGGTGGGAGCATTACATTTCATTTCTGAAACATAATTCTGAACAAAGAACTGATGATACTGATACTATGTGGAGATTTCAAAGTGTAGTGTGCTTTTATTTTCATACTTTTCACTAGTGTATCCTGAAGTTTTATACTAACTCTCAGGAGAATAATTGTTCAAGTAGTTCAGGAAGACAATGAAGTAATTGAAAGCACAATGTGACCTGTAGCTGTTCAAGATCAAGAACAAAAAACTGAACAACTTTTCAAGGAAATTGTCAAAGTGTCTGAATACAGAGTGAAATTATGGGACTTCAGGAGACAATGGGTTTTCCTCTTGTGTCTGGGTCATTTCACAAAACAAAGGGTAAAGTTCTCTTTGTAAAGTCTTATGTTGAGGAGAACAGATGTCTCTATTTAACAAGGTACTTAAGCCTGTGTTTAGTTTCAATCTTAGGAAAAAAACCTTCACTCCTGTGCTTTAAATACTCAGCTGAACTAAGATCTTGAAGCTAAATTGCTCTGCAACCAGGCTTTGCACCAATTGTATGATGACACATACACATACATTGTACAAATACACTCTATCTATCTATCTATCTATCTATCTATCATTAATTATTTATTTATTTGTTTGGATTTTTATTAGCAAGACTGTGGGGTTCTTATCTTTTTCAAAGGATATGAGTGCGAGACAGGTTTTTCTGACATGTTTTATGTAAAGTGGATTGTTGGTCTCATAGTACTACCACATAGTTTCTATATCTTCTTTTTATGTTGCTTAAAACATGTAAATGCCTTCTTTTTTCCCTAAGCTTTTTCCTCTAAGATTTACAGGTGCATTGAATAATATTTTTCTATGTTATTCTCAAGAAAAATGCAATTTGAACTTTTCTGGATCATACTCTGCTTCTTTTCTTGGTGTTCACTTTGTTCTGTCTTTGGTTCTGCTTTTGCTTTTGCTTTTGCTTTTGTGGGATAAATGTTAATAGAGAAATAGAAAGAAGTCCTGAACTGAAATATTACCAAGTTGTCTTGAGAAAGGAAAAAAATTGTCATGCGCAGTATACAAAAACATATAATGAGGCCATGTATGTACTTTGTGATGTCAGAGGAATTTCAGCATTTGTTAAACTTCCCAATACACTTACAGCTCAGTTCTGTGAGCTTTAGGTATTGAAAATCTTTTAAACCTGATCTTTTGGTTTTATTATAGGTGGTGTCTTTGCAGTACTTTAGTCTGTTATAGCTATCACTATCTTTATACTACATGTAGGTTCAAATTGGGAATTTACATTGCACTCAGAAATCTCTTTTGTCAACTTTACTTGTGTAGGTGTCACCCTCCTCATCACATCTGAGCTGCATTGGATAGCTGTGGCCTCTATCGAGACAGAGTAGGTTGTCTCAAACAGGTCACATTTCTCTTGCTCTCTCTGTATGAGAAGTTTTCTGACTATTTACAACATGTATCACCCTGCCCCAGGTTTTGATGTGCTTGCTCCTGAGTCACTAATACATCTGTATTTAACTGTCAAGACTCTCCACACTTAGCAAGTGCGTAATGTACTCAGTCCTGGGGACTGAAATGCAGGCAGAGGCTCCAAATCTGTGCAAAAACTGACCCTGCCTATACTGAATGATTCCTCCTCAGTACCCACTGAATGGTTGCTCCCACTGTACAGGTACACCTGACAAGCCAGAGATATTTGATCTTGGCCTGGCATCCCTGAGTATATAACACCTGCTGTGATTAGTGTTTGCTTTATTGCTAGTGAAGGGATCAACAACTGCTCCCAGGGGCATGATTTTATGGTTTTAAAGTCTGTTAGAATGAATAAACAAAAATGAACTGCACCTCTTTGTTAATGGTTATTTTGATTAAAACCCTATGCCTTTGCATTTCTAGTTGAGGTTAGAAATTAGCATTAGAGTTTGTATAGTTTTTCTTTTTGTTTGATTTGATGAGAAGAAAGCTATAACCTTGCTGAGAGGGTGACAAATTCAGATACAGACAACCAGTACTTGACAGGTTCTATCAGAAAACCAAACAAGGGAAGAGTATGTACGCCTGCTACCAGCTGTCACAGTATTGAACAATGAATGTTTGATGAAGCTGACCTGCAAATACACACATCCCTCTGAAAGTGAGCTTTAAGTACTCTCTATCTGACAAAATTAAAAAGAAGAGGCCTTGTTGATAATATGTATAAATATATATGAAATAATATTTATTTAGATCTCCCTCTGTAGAAGTACATCAGTAAAATTTGAACCATAATTCCTTTTTTGCTGAATGAGATCTCATGGAGAATTCAAATCATGTTGAAATGGCAGCTGAGGCTGATGGAGCTCTGTCCTTTCACAGCTGAGATTAACTTGGACCATGCTGTTTGTACCTTGAAAAGCTCTATTATCCTCAAAGAGAATCACAATGAATCTTGCAAATAGAATCATTAAGTGATGTTCTGAAGATGATTTTTTTTGTTTACTGTATTGGCTGTGTATTTTTATTTTTTTGGTAAAAAACCAAAACAAGATTGAACAAAAATCAAAACCAAAGCAGCAAAAACCCAAGCAAAAAACAAATTTAAAAAACCCACAACCTCCCCCCCCAACCCAACCAAACTGTGAAAACCTCAAACAAACAAACAAACAACCAAACACATGACAAAGAGCTAGAAAGTGTTGTTAGTATTGTCCAGCTTCAGTAAATACTTTGTGCATCCAAAAGATAGTAACCCTCAGACTAAGATAACTTTTATTAATTTTATTAAATTAATAAGATAACTTTTTCATTTTATTAAAATGAAAATTTCCTTGTGAAGACAGTGCAGCAGATCCTGGATGTACTATCCTATCTCATTGCAGTCAAGTGAGGTTCTTTGCCCTCTGTTACTGTTGCTTTTACCTTCTGGGAGCAAATCCTTTTATGTCTTTGTCCTTATTGTTAGAATGCAGGTGCTAAGGATATTTTTTAATCTGGAGGAGATTCTAACAAGGGACAGAGTATTTGGTACAAATGACTTCTTATGCTAGTCACACTCCTGGTCAACAATGCTTAGCACTCATTGTTTTGTTTTACCTAGCTGCAGCTGTGATATAAAATGTACCAATCCTTAAAGAATTAAGAGTAGCACATAAATTAAAAAACAAAAACAAAAAACAAACAAACAAAAAACCTCACAAAACTAAAAAGGGCACTGATGTTGGGCTGCTTCTGGGCTTCACTGTTTCTTTTTTTCAGTAGGAGCTCAGAGTTTGGTCCAGCTGTTCTAAGTATTCTCTACTGCTTTGTCCCTCATGCTAGTATTGAGAAAAGTTTTGGTTTTTTGTGGAAAAAACAGCCAAGGACTGGATCCCAAGTAGCCCCAAAAATAGGAGAAAAAGAAAAAAATGCTTATGCCCCAGTTTAGGGAAACCACTATTTACAGATCTAGTTATTTTTGCCTTTATATCCTCCTCTCTGACTCTATCTTCTCTTTGCCAAAAGAACGAAATTTAGACTCACAGAGTTTAAATTACAAGTGACAGTAGGCAAAGTTTGGAGGAGAACTTCTGACTTCTGTCTTTCGATAGAGTGGCTGATGTAGTGAGAATAACAGATGAGCCCTTTTGGAAGACAGATCTGCAGCTGGTCTGTTGTTTTTGGTGGGTTTTTTTTCTCAAACATGTCAGTTAGTCTACATAACAGATACAATTTTTCCTTACAGAACTTGTTGTGCTAATAATATTCTCAGACTCTTGCAGTTATAACAGTAAATCAGTGCTAGAGATGATAACAGCCCATCTGATTAAAAAATAAATAATCCCATAAAATATGGGATGTCTGATCCCTCAGCTGTAATGCAAAAAACCTGTATTTCAAATAAGAATAAACAAACCACACAGTCACATGCTTTGTTGAACTTAGTACTGTAGCTTGAGAAAATCTTCATGATACAATTTTTCAGAAGATCATTCGACTATTAGAAATTAAATAGTGCCATAGGATGTGATTCAAAAAATGCCATTCTGGCTTGGCAAAGGCAGTAGTTGAGGGCTACTAGCTTGAGTTCTGTTTTGAAATTTGAAGGATATTAATGTGAATGACTTGCTTTGATACTATTTTCTACATGTCATTGTCTTGTGAGACCTTTCCTTGTCTGCTGAGGCCAGTGAAAGTAAGCTGTTTGGTGCAATTCCACTGAAATCAATGATGGTACCTTCCCCTCCTAGGATGCACTTAATATTTACCTGATGAGGTGCCTCTTTCTTTTGCTTTGCCTGTTTCTCATGGAAAAGGCAATTTTTCCCCCAGTGGTAACAATGAGAATTTAGGTATATGCATGAGCATCTGCTTAGAGATAAAATCTGTAGCATGTGAGAGAGAAAAAAATGTCTCCTACATCCTGTTCCTATGCAAATATTAACGGATTTCACTGACAAGTGTCAGAGAAAAACTTGTCAAAATTTTTTTACATCAATACCTTTTTTTCTATATCATAATGAAGGGATAATGTATTGCAATAATAAACTTCAGGGGCCTTGATAATACAGACTGCAGGTGGCTAGTAAGGATAAGTGAACTGGCACACTGCCTGGCTTGGCATTTGCTTCAATAGTTCATTTTTGGCAGCTTTTCTCAATCTGAGATTACTGTCTTCCCTTCCCACCTCTGATGTAACCTTTAAATAAACATATGCCAGTGACAGACCAGATATTTGAGTGGGGAACTGAGCTAATATTTTTTTCTTTCTATAATAGGACCATTCCCAAGTTGCCTGTTATAACCTGCCCCAGAAAATGAGAGTCACCCAGGCTTTTGTTATTATATCCCTTAGACAGACTGAGTGAAATGATAGATAGATAGATAGATAGATAGATAGATAGATAGATAGATAGATAGATAGACAGATTGATCCCTCAAATGGATTAGTGTGAAATGACACTCAATGATTCGCATTTATAAATGTATATATGTAGAGTTTATTTTAAAATTATTTGGTTGCAATTGAAAGTAGGTATGTAGCTGTTTTGTTTATTATTATTATCTATAATAATATAGCAATATAAAAGCATTAAAATATCACTTAAGAAATAATATAAGGAAAAGAAAGAAAGGGAAAGAAAAGGTAAGAGTAGACAGAGACCACTGCTCGTGGATTCAGTGACAAGAGCTTATTGTTGCAGTTTAAATGTCCCTTGGCTGAAGTGATGGTGGCTGTCTTGATCCCTTGGTTGTGGGGGAAGCCCACAGGACCCAGGGTTCAATGGGTTATATACATCCAGGTTCAGGTGGGAGTGCCTGACCATATTTCCTGGTGGTGGGGAGCTTTTACACTGTCTGATGCAACACTGTGGAACATGGCAGCCCTCCTATGGAAGGCCCCAGAAGTGAGTCTGGGGAAACATCAGGGACCTTTAATGGTATATGACACCTTGCAAGACATGACAGCTGCCTCTCACATCAGTGTAGTTGAGCCAGTTATGCCCCATCAGAGGGAATGTCCCCATACCTTCTCTGACATTGTAGGACTGAGTCAGTTGTGTAAAGAAGGACTTTGTCAGGATAAAAAACATTATCCCACCTCGAAGGTGCAAACTCCGCCCCAGCAAAGCACCCTGCTGGCCCTGCTAATGGTCTGCGTTTTTGAGTAGTTAACCATTAACATTCCAATCTCTCACACCCTTGCACTATGATCCCAAGGGCATGGTAGTACCAGACTATGTTATTTTCTAAGCATATTTTGGGAACACTATTGAGTTGCATAGTCATTTCAGTGATTATATCAGGGATAATATCCTTTGGCTATGTTATTTAAAATTCCATCTCACTGGTACTTTGGAGAACAGCAGACTAGTGTAAGTAGCTGCCTTCTTTGAGGGATAGCTACCTGACTGCTGAGATTGTATTACAAGGAGACAAACTGGAAGCACTGTGTTCCTGTAGAGTGCATAGTCTTGGATGGGTGATGCAGTCTCACATTGACTTGCTTTGTAATTCTTCAGGCTGAGACCACACACGCCATGCTTGTCTCCTCTCTGGAAAAGAAGAGGTACTCTGGTTAAGGCACAGTCATTCCCACAGTAGAGACAATACAGTTAACTTCTGATAGATGAGTCCTGATGCTGGTGTCTCACTGGTTAAATGGTGTCAGCTCAGGTCAACTCATCCGTATTTCACCACTGTGCAAGTGAATTATGGATCTGACAAACAGATATCCTTACTGATGAAAATTGTAATAGTTAATAAATATATATTAGATTAGTAAGTTTTTATATATTATGAAGTATAGTTATAATAGTTGCAACTTTTATTAGTAATAATGCTCCAAAGATATCTGGCTAGGAAGTGTCACATTTAGATGGATGCAGAATTTTGGAAGAAAATAATTCTGACCTTGCTTCAATACTTTTCCTTCCTTTTTCTTATCTTGGGTTCAACAATTGTGTATTTTCATTATCCATTGAGTAAGATGCTGTGATTTCACAGCACCTCAAAAAAAAAGTTTACATTATTCTTCAAAACCTGTCACCTGTCATTTAAATCTCTTTCTTTTCTGACTCTGACACTGCCTTATTACTGACATTTCTACCTTGCTCATACTTTTCATTATTTTCCTCATTTCCTCAACATCTTTGCTATTCTGAGCCACTTTCACCTATTTTTCTGTCCTTCTGTCCCTCTTTCTTTCAATCCTCATAATTAAATGCTTTTCTGTCCTCCATCTCCCTGCCCTCTCTCACACTCCCAGTGCTTGGTGCAGGTCCTGTGACTTTGTGAGATATTTGAAGTTACATATTTTTGTCCAGCTTGGTGATTTACATTTTGGATAAATTCAGCAGTGCTTTAGAGCTGGACCAGCAGCCGGGTAAATGTCATCAGCTGAGCATGCTGACTCAGAAAATGCTGCCAAGCCTCCAGCTTCAGAGGCTTTGCCCTGCTCCCTCAAAGAGGCTAAAATACTGTTCTGATATTCACTGCTCTCACCTCAGTGCCTCATGGTGAGCAGAGCAAGCTATTTCCCATTGAAAGCCCTTTAGAGCAATAACTGGAGCTCCCCAAGGACCCCATGATGCCTCTGCATTACTTTCATTCAAGTTAAGAGGTGTCTGAGTTTCACCACACCTTGAGCTTGACACAGAATTTCTGTCCTCTCCCAGTTAGGCAGATACTTCTCTTACATCGTTCATGATTCCTCTCTTCCCTCCATGGCCTGACATGGTGAAAGATTTGCCAGCAAGAATGGTCCTGCCTGCTCCTGGACAGCCATGTTGTTCATGGTGTGACTGAACTGGGCTTGGCTCCTTATGGGTCTGGCTCTTGCTTTATGAGTTTCGATGCAGCTCAGCACCATGAAGAGTGGGTATCTGCAGGAAATGCAGATGCTGTGGAAATCACAGCAAACTGGAAATGTTAAATAAGGGTTACTGACATCTGCACCAAAAAGATGACAGTGCCTATTGAGAAAGGGTTTAAGAAAAACTGGAAAGGCTGTAGCACCTGATGAGATCTAACCACAGTTGGTCTGTACATAGGTTACAGTTTTGCTTCTGGCTTTGAATGGGTTCTGTTGCGCAAAGAACTTAGCAAACATGGAACAAAGCTTGGACCCTTCCTGGAAAAGATAAACATTCAAATACAGTCCTTGCACAACAGAAAAACAATATGATTTACCTCCAGGTTAAATACTCCTTTCAGGTCAGAATATTTTATTGATACCTACATTGTTTGCTTCTACTTTTACAGACTCCTGGAATGCTTTTATTTTGCAATTTTTTTTTTTTTTTTTGATGGACACTTCTCTTGAAATACTGACACCAGTACTTTGAGAAGTGGAAATAGGAGGCAAGATCTTTTTCTCTGACAAAAATTTTCCTCCTCAGTCAGGCTCTGTCAGAGACAATAATGTTGGCAGCTCTCACTCTGGAATGCCCGAGGTATTATGTGATTTCAGGCCTTCATACCTTTCAGGTTGAAAGGTTTTTGGGGTTTTTTCCTTTTTTTTAAAGAAGAAAATCAGTACTCATGAAATTCTTATTTCCTTGACTGGGTTACTATCAACTGTCTTGTCATGAAAATCTCACAGCAAATAGAGAAGACACAAGCTCTTATGCTGTGGCTTGGCTTAGGTTCATCATGTCCCCATGGTTAGAACTTCAGATCAGTGTATTCATTTATAGATGACATTTTACTGTCTACATCTGTTTTCTTGTCCTGTACATGTTGCTGACAGGACTAACAGATTCTATACTGCTCACAGCTAGGAGTTAGTGTGTTCATATCTTGTAGGCTGTGGGTTTAATACAATTTTCTTTCTCATCCTGAGTTCTCCATGGTGTTTTCCCTTACAAAATAGTGCTCTGTAAGTCTTCCTTGTTGGCGTGAGTGGTACTAATCTTCTGCTAAAGGAAGAATGGGGTAGCAAATGATGTAAAAAAATCACAATGAATAGGTGCAAATTTATAGGATACACTAACAAATGTGCATCACTCTGCCTCAGGAATGGTGTATCAAAAAGAAGGACTGCAGAGACAGCTAAAGAAAACTGAAAGATCAGCCTGAAGAAAACTGCCCATATGAAAAGGTGCTGGAAACAGACCTGTGTATGTTAAAAATGGCAGGTATAGGAAAGGTAGGTAGGAAGATATACAGAAGAGTGGAAAAAAGAGTGGACGGATTATGGTAGAACTCTAGATTTTAAAAATTATTCTTCTGAAGCATCTTTGAAGCACTATTCACTTAGTATTGGATTTAAACAGACCACAGCAATTATCATATTGGCTCAGACAAAAGTCTCAGTGGCAAAGTACATTCTTTGACTACATGTTTTAAACTAAAATCAGTACATTTTTATTCCAAACAGAATTGGCTTCAAGTAAAAGAACAAATTGAGTAGACTGTGTTGTGTCTTTTCAAATGATTTCAAACACTTGTCTACAGCATTTTAATTAGGAAAGGAGAAACATAAGCTTCTACAGGCTTGTTCTGATTTTGGGTGGCATTACCTATATAACATGCTAGTTTTTCTCTTCTTGAAGCAACAGGGGGAGAGTTGAACTTTCATTTATCTTAATGACCATCATATGGCAGCTCTTTGAAAAAGTGTTTTTTACAAAAGATGTCTTCCCATTTGTCTGGGAAGATAGGTACTGACTGAGGATTAAGGGTGGATTGCCTCTTCTGAAATATAAACTGCAACTTTTTTGACTGCAACTTGTCAACACAATTAGAAGAACTAAACACCTAGTTCTGCTTTTGGGAAATAGTGGTAAATGAAAACAAGAATGTGGCAAATCTGTTTCTTGGTAGGAGAGAAATTAGGGAACTGGAGAAGGAGTTTTATTGTAATGAACTTAGAAATGTAAATCTGAAGACAAAAAACTACCACACATAATATAGATAATAACAGATAATAACATTGGTAGTATAAACATAAAATTCATTTTTTTTTTAGAATTTGGGGAGAAAAATACCTAGCATGTTTGGCTGAATGTTTTTTCCTTTTGAGGAGCTGCTTTTAGAAAAAGCTGATTTTTCTTAAAAACATTTGCAACATGAAATTATTTGAATTGTATCTGTTCCTTGGTGAATGGGTAAACACCCAAATAGTAACTTCTATTTCAATGGTGCTATTCATACAAATAATTGTGTGTAAGTGGGAGTGAGAAAATGACAAATGTCTTCCTTTGCCATTTCTGTGAATAGCTTCTCTTTTTTAAAATTCACTTAAGTGAAATCATCTCTCTCTCATGCTACAGTTCTCTTTTAACTGTTCCAAGGATTGGATAGAAAGCATTGGCACACTCAAGACAATACCATTAGCAGCAGTCTAACTTGGTCTTCTGGCAGAGACTGTCAGGCCTTGTGTGGATGTTATCACTAAAACACTACCTGCACATACTGTACTCTTTCACCTGTACATGGAGAAAAAAAATCTCGCAGTGTGACAGGGCAGACCTAGAAGCAATGTTGTCCTGCCCTTCTACTAAATCTTACAGATTAATACACTGAAGGTCCTAGATACTTTACGCATGGAAGGCAAGTTCCAACACTCCTGATACTTGTGGTATCTATCTGGTACCAGCAGTGGTTTCGTTTAATGCATTATGGGGGAAAATGTAGCGTTTTTAAATCAGATCTCTGGAAATCATAAGCAAATTCTCTTCATCTCAGATCCATGGATCATGTTATAAGGATTACTGCTACAGCCTGATTCCAATGAGATTGCACTAAAGGGAATTCCAAATTCCAGCAATGGTTAGTTATGAAATTAGCTTAGCTGATTAAAGCATGGTCCTAATAACACCAGGGTTGTGGGTTCAATCCCTGTTATGAGCTATTCACTTAAGAGGTGTCTAAGGAACCTCTTGAGTCCCTTTCAACTCAGAATATTCTATGATTTAGATGTAAAAATAGTTATGATGAATTCCAGTGATACATGTTTTTGTTGGTAGAATGAGAACAACTTTGCAGTTACTACTTGATATTACTTTAAAACAGCATTATTTACCAAACTGCCATCCCATCTCTTCTACCAAGTCCTTGTTTATGTGCCCTACTTCTGTATTATGCCACCACAACTAGCTGACAGCCTTGTAGAAAACCATACTGATAAGCCAATCAGCTAAAAATTCCTCTTGTTCCCCCATTTACTGTCATTTTAAATTCAACCAGGCTCCCAACCTTGTTAATTTACAAATCCTTTACTAGCACAATATAGGGATTGGTGTAAGAATAACTTCAAATGAGCAGTGGAACAAGACCAGTTTTGGCGGGAAAGATGTGGACTTTTCTTGGAGGGTAAATTGAATTATATATTTAAATTTATTCTTCTATTTTAAAGAAATTCTGAATTCTTTCTTCATGGACATTGTTCATTTTTAATTTAATTTACTGTTTTCCTCCAACATAGCTATCAGTAAAAATTTCTACATTTGATCTGTACAAAAAGTGCCAAAAGGAAACAACAAAGATACAGGGTCTCTTTATTATCTTAACTTCAGTAGATTTTTTAAATTAGTCTTGCCTAGATTTTTTCAGCTCTAATTAGTTCTGTAGAATGATTACTAAGTGATTTACCTGAGTGTAAGATTTTGTTGAATAGGCAAATAATACTTGTGATTAGAATTTGGGGGGATCCTTTGTTAGTTTTTTCACAGTCCACTGGGATAAATAATAATCCTTCACCAGTGAAAAAGTATTCATTCTTGTTTCAAGGAGAAGAAAATAGACTAGCCATTAGCAATAAATTGAAATTATCAGTTTTATCAAAGTGAATATGCTGCTCTTGTAAAACACTGGTAATCTAGCTGTGTTTAAAAGCCATGTAAAAACAGTAGTTTTGTGTCTTCTTTTGGCACTTAGTCAACAAGGCATGATACATGATGAAGTTAGTGATTCCTGAAAAACTTACTAGACAACATGACCACTTTTAAGCACAGAATACTAATGTTTAAACCATTATATCACCTACATTTCCATACAATTTTTCACCAAGTATTTAATGCACTACAGTAGTATAAATACTTTCCTATATTAAGAGATCCACTGAAAAACTAGGAATAATAAAATGCTTTATAAAGTCTACTGCAAAGTTCATGTTATTCCAGACTTGGATTTCAGCCAACAGACCTAAAATAATTTTAGAATGTAGAATGCTTCTCACTTCGTAATGTAAGCGTGTATAGAGGCACATACATGGGACCAAATCACCTTCAATGTGAAGCAATTCAATTCCATTGAACTTAGTAATTTATAACAGATGAGGTTGTGGCCATATGCACATATCTACATGTATGTACTTGTAACATGCTCATGTACTTACATGGGACGGACACAAAACCATGTGCGCATGTGACAGTGTAATCACAGAATTTCTTTCCTCTGCCAGCAAATTTTTCATTAGACTGGAAAAATGGAAAGCCTTCATATACTTTAGATATTAATTATTTCTGGTTATGAGAGGCATATGGTTTTTCATATCATTTCTGATTTTTAGGGTGTCCCTTGCTGAAACAGTGCCAAGGTTATTTGTCTGAAAGTCATTAATGATAGAAATAAAAGACTTGAGGAGAGGAGGAAAGATGGAAGTTTAATTTCATTGAATTTGTCCATAGAGAATACACTCAGTTAATATTATGACTTTTAAAATGTGGTATGCTATTGAAAAACTATTTATAAAGCCTTGGTATACACATGGTACCTGCTATGTAAAATCTGCAGAACTGTGGTTGAATAAAGGAAAGAGACCTTCAGATTGCAACAACTACAAGGTGTCAGGGCAGGAGCTGGCTCATTTTGCTCCACAGGCTGCCACTTCAAGGGAGAGAAGATACTGATGGGGAGAAAACTTTTGAGCAACTTTAAAAGGAAAGTACATAGTACAAATTGCAAAACCTTTTGAAGGGAAAAAAGTTATCCATAAAATTTCAGGTACAATGGATTAAAAGATGGAAGAGGTTGATAGACAAATAATTAAAGGAAGCATCTCAGGAGGCAGAAGCTCCCCCTCTCCTCTTGTATGTACACAAACTACTGATTTCTGATAACTGTTTCCATACTTAAAAGTCTTGTTTCTTTATTTTTTATTTTTTCTTTCCTTTTTTTCCCTTTTTTTTCAGATTGTTTGTTGTTATGCTTTATAAACATACCATGAATTATTCCCAAGTGGACAACAAACCTAATTCTTTTCTAAGCTACACCTTCATAAAACCAATATAATTCTGTCAAAATGAATGGATAGAATAGTACCATTATTTTGCAGAGTGTTAAAAACAGCCTTGTTCCTGCAGAGGCAGGATATCTATTATTCTTTGAGCTTCCTATTATCTATATTAAGCCTCTAGGCTACTTGTTACTTCTATTGTGATTGCTAATGCATGTTCATGTTTAGCACTGGTATTATCTCTTGCATGGTCCAGGGATAGCTTGTTCTGTCTTGGTGTTAAGTGCTGGTGAGATGCAATCAAATTTTGTACCTTCAGACCACCATAAGTGACAGAGAAGAGGATGATTCATCAATAGTAACTGCTTTAATGGACCTCTTCAGCGTGACAGAGTATTATGTGAATCACATATTACAATGAAATGTACCATTGAAGAACAAACTGCAAAACCTAAAGAAAAAGAAGATATCTAGGTCAGCCAAAGAGTGATCTCAATTCTAGTTAGAACCAATGCTTTTTTCCAATGCAGAATTAACAGGTCTTTGTGCTCCTGACTGGCCTAATGCTGATACTGTATCTTGGGGTTTGCAGTACTATCACAAAATATCATAAAGTTGGTAGGAACCACAATGGGGTCATCTGGTCCAGCTCCTTGCTCAAGTAGAAGCAACTCAGAGGACATGGTACAGGAATGTGTCCAGGTAGTTCTTGAATATCTTCAGTGAAGGAGACTCCACAAACTCTCAGGACAATCTCTGCCAGTTCTTGATCATCTGCACTGTACTATGTTCCAGAAATGCTTGGCACTTTCTTTAATCTGTTCTTTGTGTATGTTTGATACACTTATAAAATGTTTTTCAATTTCATTGCTTCCCATAGATCTTTACCTTCTTTTCCTTTTCCTCATTTTTCTCTCATTTTACTCATGGTGTACATCAGGGTTAGGTTTTCTTTCATGCCTTACTATTTCCAGCAGGTCACCACCTTCTTCTTGAGACACTCCTGGTTTAAAATCAAGTACCACTGGGACATGATGCCCACTGACATAACTGGGGACTGAAATCCCGCGGAGCAGAGGACAAATTTGGTAGATATTTTCTAACATTTTGCCTCTGGAAGTATAGAAGAATAAGAAATAAGGCCTAAAGAAAATGTAAAGGCTGAAGGATGACAATGAGGTACTCCTTTATGATTGCCAGAAAGAATTCAGATTTTTTTGATCATGACAGTACTTATTAGACAATACACATTGAAATAGAGCCATGTATGGTTTGATTCCTACCATAGGATGAATGAGGAGAGTGTAATTTATGGGAGAGTAATATGTGGAAAAACTAAGATTATCCTAAGTAAAATGCATTTTAAAAATATATCTACTGTGAATAAATCTTCTATGTTAAAAAATATTCAGAAATCTTGAGAGAGTCTGATATAGCAAGGTTCAAAAAATATGTGTTCGCAAAACAACTGCAGTGGTCCAGGCTTTGCCTGTGGAAACTTTGAGTCATTTCACCTGTCTGTAACTGCAAGTGAAAATTACAAATATGATTGACTGTAGTTATTCCTACATTCAGAGACAATGCTGAAGAGTGTTCAAGCTAAGCACCAAAGAATATATAATCACATCTTGAAGAGAAGTTCATACTTTCCAAGTTCAAATGAACAGTTAAGATTGTCATAGAGAAAATATGTCATTTTACCCTCTTTACAAATTGGTCAATGAGGTTCCATTGGAATAAGTAACTTCACAAAGGTCATATAAGTCTGTGGCAAAACAATGAACTGAAATTAGCTCTCCAATGTGCACAGTGTGACAGTGCAATGCTGTCTTTATTTCTATTCCCACAGTATTTACTTAATCTCTGCTGATTTTTAAAATTTCCTTTTAATCTTAGAGAATATTAAGAAATATCTTTAAAAAGCCAAAATCCTTAAATAGCCGCCCCAACCTGTTTTCCTGAATGTTTTTCTGTCCCTTAGGTTACCATAGGAAATCGTGTTATAATCATGTTTAATTGTATAGGCTCTATTCTCGGCAAAGAAAGTAAACCTTGACATTAGGAAACCTGAGGTTTAAAAGGGAAGAAGGCATTTCATATTGGACAGATTTGCATGTGTTCAGCATTAGATAGAGAGCTTTACAGAAAACACACAAGAGTCTGAGCACTGAGGCTTTTCTGGATTCCCCACTGGGGATGTGATACTGCACTTCGTTAATATGTTATAAACACAAACGGGCTAGCACTTGCTGAATTTACACTGCACATTAAAAGTTTTAGGTTCCAGAGGGAATTCAGAATTCCTCCTCTTAACGGAACTGCTTTTCTCTGGGGAGATGTAACAAGCCACCACTGTGATCAGCAGCAGCATGAAGACAGGAGGTTTCTGCTGCAGTAGAAACACTCATTTCTCCACTTGTTTAAACCACAAGCTCCGACTCTACCCTCCAATGTTCTGTGTACATGACTGTTTAGGATAGTTTGCAAGTCATTCATATGACATCTGTAAGAAAGGTCCTGCAATAAAAATCAAAATTTGCCCTGCAGTATGCAGAATATGCTAGCTGAAAACACAAATTGTTATTAAATTGTCTTATTTTTTCAATGTAAGATTTTAATAATAAGTCTTTGGTATTTTTCTTTCTTACTAGTTTGCTCATACAGTGATGCTTTTGACATATTTTTAATAAAGGAGAGCATAATCCTCTTGTCCTAAACTCTTTTCTACAACTGACAAGAAAATATTTTTGTTGTACATAAAGCTGTAAAAAACAGATCTAAAAAGAGGACATTGAGGTGGGAGTGTGAAAATTTACATCCCTAGATCGTATATAGCAATCCTGACAACGGCTGTTTTGCTGTTGGCTAATCATCCCAATACTCCCTTTTCAGATGGTTTCCATCTCATACTTTCTACCAGGTGCTAGGCATCCATCTGCCATGCCCATTGGGATTTTGCTGTCCCTGGGCACTTTCCGTGCTTACTGGTGAGCTCAGTGTCAGACACTCAGCCAAATCAGCAGAAGTTATGTGATGAGGCATCTAAAACCTATGGTTTACTGGTGACTCTTCCTTTATGGCTATAGCGGGGTCAGCAGCACATGGCCTTCACCATGCCTCAAAGCAAAATTCTCACCGAACTCTAGCAAAGTCAGAAAACTTGGGCTTATTTGTGTCTAAGGTGAGTTTCACCCCTCATCTCCAGTTCACTGGTTTACAAAGTGCCTTAAAATAGCTCCGCTGTCAAAGCCAATATATGAACTCCTCATCACTATTCCAATGTAAATTATTACTTATCTAAAATTTTTTAAGGTGAGAATTTATGGCATTGCAAAATGGCATTTGACAGCAAAATGTGACTGCACTGACTGATGTGAGCTTTCAGTCTGCTGTGCTCCTAGAAACAAATGGACTGCTTTCACATATCTCCAGTCTCCAGGTCTGTCTGTGGTTACTACAGTGACTTCTCTTTGTTCTGTACTTGAGTGCTGTAAGAGTCAAGGGCTCATCTGTCATGTGCTATAGATAATCTCAAAAACACCTTAACAGACAACATATGAACCCCAGGGCTGTTTATATTCATGAAAACTCTTCCCCCCACAGAGGTCACATTGAGTGAGATAAACTGTGTCATCAAATATGCAGCATACATTGCAACAGGGGTCTGGCATTGCAGGCTGAAGACTTTTTTTGAGCTGTGTCAAGGAGGACTGTTTTTGTCCTTAGCTTGATGAACAGTTTTAAACAGCCAGCACTCTTGTAGTTCAAATGTAGATGAGAATAGAAGTTACCACTATACTCACTTCTCTGTACTGAAATGACAAAATGCATTTTCTCTTGTCTGACTGCTTAATACCCAGTGAAGAGCTGATATACAAGTGTCATGGTTATAATATGTATACAATAAAATTAAACAGCTGCCTGACAGCAACTTTGCAGAGGACTGTCTTTCTGTGTTGTTGCAGGCTGCAATATGTGCCTGACACATAATCAGGTCACAGGTTGTATTTGTACCTGTGGCAATAAAGATAACATTTAAAACTGATACAATAGCTACTTTTCCCAAAAATGTTTTATGATCTAATCAGAGAAACAACCCTAGAAATTATTGTGTGTTTACTCTATAGTACTGCTGTTATCAAAATCTTGCCTGAAATTAAGAATAGGGATGTCTAGGTATTTGCAGTGCACTCCTACACATCCCACATCCAGTTTTCCCTTGACTTTAGGGAGTTTTGGATGAGTTCTTTTGAAAAAGGAACTAATTAGTTCCATTTGAAAAAAAAAATTAAGGCTGCTTCAGTAGAGCTTTTCACAAGCATATTGATATTTGTTTTGTCTTATACTATCACTGCAAATAACTTCACAGCCATCACTGACACCCTCTATCTAGTTTTTACAGAGTTGATATCCAAAATGCAAGTACACATCAATTTTCTAACAAATATTAAGAGATTGCATCTAGCTAAAACTTGTTATGAAGAATTGAGTGTGCATATTTTGCCTCCACACTTGTTTTATTCTGCTAAATAGCCTATGCAGAAAACAATTTACTTATCCATTAAAAAACAAAACAAAAACACCATATAAAAAAACTCAAACAAAAAAGCCCTAAGAACAACAAAAAAAAAAACCCAACCCTGTTCTATTCTGTTTTGGTTTCTGGGGTTCTGTTGTCATTTTATCCTAAAGTGCTGTTTCCTCACATTTGCATCTACCAGCCTTTTTAATGTGATATTCCATTTAAACTGCCTTTTAATTGTATGTGCTGCCTTGGCAGAACATGACTGATGTACTAGCGTTAATTAGGGCTCCAGTCAGCAGCCTATGCCAGCTGGAAACTGAGAAACAAGCGTAAATTATTCTGTCATCAATCAGCTCAAAAATGTTTGAATCACTAATTAGTTTGCAATTTGGGTGACAGTTTATCTGACGCAGGCGGTGTCAGAAACTTCAGATCTTAGATGAATAATTTGCCAGCAACAAGCACATATTCCCTGCTTTTAAATACATGAAGGTTTATCTGCATGTTGAAAGGTGGCTCAGCAGTCTTCATTAACTTCCAACTGGGACTATGTAAATCAGGAATCAGTGTGAGGCACTTCAGTCTGTGGTGGCTTAGCAGATGATATTTAGAAAAAGAAAGCCTCTTTTCTCTCTTTTTTTATTAATAATTCATAAACTGATAGACGAGAATGTTTGGGCTTTAACAGCTTAAAGAAATCACAATGGTTAAAAAAAGGAAGGCAATCACCCCCTTTTACATGAAAATTAGTTGTGCTGCATCTTGCTGTTTAACTGATTTAGTCTCCTCCACTGTCATGTGTCTGGAATGTTAAGCAGTAAGTGATTAGCCCTTGTCCTTTAAAGCAGGATCATTATTGGGGTTTTATTAAATGGCAGACTTGTGTTTCCATTTAAAGGGTATGAGAGGTGGGGGAGGGGAAACACGAAATTGCTAACAGGAAGCAGAAAAGGTTACCAGTGTCTCAGAAGGAGAAACTATTCAACATTATAAGTGCAGTCGAGAGAGTCTTAACATCTGTGTTTTTCTTATCTAGAAGAGAGATAAGTTTAATATCTTGAAACACATACACCTATTCTGTGTCCTGTAGATAAAACAGAACTGTAAAAACAATTGAGGGAGACAGTATTACTGGGTAGAGAGACAGCAATGTGACTCCCACCTACTCATCCATCCTTCTGGAACTGAAAGATGGCTTTGACATGGAAAGATGCAACAAGAGCAGGGAGGAGACCTGTAAGCCGACCATGGTGCCAAATAAAAAAAGCAGTTGAGGATAAGATTCTGAGGTTCTCTGTGCCTGGCAAAGGGCATGCTCTCTGCATTCAGAGCTGTGACAAGGTGAGAGAAGCAGGGAATATGATACTGTGTAATTATGATTAGCTAGTGCCATTCTAAGCACAACACAACAGTAGCATGCATGGGGGTGCTAATGCTTAGTAAGTGTTAACAAAAGGATTTGAAGTAAGAAGTCAGTGACAGTTTGGTGACAGTCCTTTCCCCTTCTGTCCCAAGTCCCTCTGCTTTCAAGTTCTGTTTGTTATAGCCAGAACAAATATGGCATGTCATATTTTCCCTGGTATGTCATATTTTTAACACCTTATCTACATTGGTTTAAAACTTTACTGAACTTTATCTACTTTGGTACATTTTTTTACAATATATTAAATAGACTTAGGTAAAATAATTCTGTTTTCAGAAATTTCTAGGAAAAATGAGCTTTTTGTTTTAGGAGAGAAAAAAGCCCAACCAACAGGACATATTGGGTTTGTATATGGCAAAAATTTTGATTCTTGGGCTGCTTCATTGAGAATTTTTACATGTTACAGGCAAAAATTTTTAGGTTGGCAAAATATACAGTCTTCATGATACAGCAGTATTTTGCACCATTTTAATGAAAAGAAAAAGGCAAGGATAGTCAAATTGCAATATCACTAAGCAACTTCACATCACCAAAGACCAGGAGAAATTAGTTGGAAATACAGTAGATGTGGTCTTTAGAAGTCCCCTAGCTGGGAGATCACATGCACACAGATGCATGTGGGATATGTCCTGTGAAAAAATCAGTACTGGACTGGGTAGGAGGCTGCAGAACCCTCAGGCCTCCAAGGGCCATCGAGGGTAACCAGTCCTCTTTCCTATTGACCACCACTACATCCCTCATCCAGGCTAAGTACCTTCCATGGATGGTCCCTGATTATGCTCCTCCTTAGCTGGATGCCCAAGTGGGATTCTGAGGGACTGGGAAATCC
Source organism: Ammospiza caudacuta (assembly GCF_027887145.1). Taxonomy (NCBI): domain Eukaryota; kingdom Metazoa; phylum Chordata; class Aves; order Passeriformes; family Passerellidae; genus Ammospiza; species Ammospiza caudacuta. The sequence goes on along the minus strand of NC_080632.1, from coordinate 33,250,391 downwards.
TGACTGCTGAGTGCCTTACCTGCAATCAGGTGGGAGGGAGCTGCAAATACAGAAAGTCCTATGTAACAATACGCAGCCTAGGAGATCCATGTTTCAAGGTATCAGATCACTCACTCAACATGAATGGCACATTTGACTTTAATCCCTCAGTCTCAACTCTCTGTCAGATCAATACTGGAAAAACAAATTCTTATTGGTCAAGCACTTTAACAAACTACATAAACAGCACATGCAGAAATTAATGTATCTGGCTTTAGAGGCAAGTTTAAATAGTGGAAAATAAACAAAGGTTTGGACTGCACACTCCAGAATGAAGGTAAAGCAAAATAGTGAATAACTGCTTACTCTGCATGCTCTCCTCTATACATTGAGTAAAGCTGTGGTCTGCATAGGGACAAAAAAGGGAGCTATATGGGAATTTCTTTTAACAAAAAACTTTTTGCTTGTTTCTTTGTTTTAGCAGAAAATACCAGTTTCTCAAAACTGCAAGCTTTTATGGAAAAAAGTTCATATGAATGACAGTTTTCTCAACAGGACTTCAGTGGCTCAGAGGAGAATTTGTTGTCAAAAGGTAAGCTGGAGAGTGATAAACCCACAGAGGCAGACCCACTCCAGAGCTGCCACCAGCTTGATGGTAAAGCAACACTAAATACTCTGCTACCATAGAAAAATTCAGCTGCCTCGTAGGAGTAGATAATGGCTGGAGGTCATGCATCTGGCAACAACCCAGTTTCTTCTGCATCATATACCTTTCTTGTTATATCCTACTTACTATATGAAGAAATTATGCTATTTCTGCTCTTTCTTGACAATTCCCATCTTGCTTTCCACATCACAAAGGAGATCTGAGGTAATTCAAGTACTGGAAGTCTGTTTCTACTCTTTTTCTCTCATTGCTTTTATTTCAAAAGGTCTATTCTTTATTCCTAAATAACACTGCTGGATCCTAGAAATCTTTTGACTCTGTAAAGCAAATGGACACATGGACAACTGTTGAGATCACTGTAATACTGTCATTTCTAACTTTTGACTGTACAGAAAGTACACATGTACTGCATGCATCTGCCTAGTTTGTAGACATTTGCCAGGGTGTAAAACTGCAAACTCTATGAGATGTCTAACAAAAACAAAACAAAAAAAAATATTCACCAAATCAGTTTAAGCTTGTACATATGGACTATGTATCTATCTCAGTATTGACAAACTACTACAAAAATCACTGTCCATTCTATATACAGCATCCCTGTTCTCAGCCCTCTAAAAACTAAACAGATGTGACAGATCACTGGTGAGAAAAAAATGGTTTCTTCTTCAAAGAGGAAAATGGCTGCTAATATGCCGAGAAAATGGCTTGTATAAAGTTGCACTGGAAGCCTTTGGCAGCATTGGGAGCTGAGCAGCTGTATAGTGAATCCTAGCTTAAGGCTTTAAGCTCTTGATAGTTCTTTTTATTTGCATGATGTGCAGATACATGATCGTGTTGTATTTCTCTTTAAATAATTACAGACCTTTTATAAGCCTGAGGTCAGCTTCTTTGAGTTTAACTTATCTTAAAGACAAATTATGTTTGTGTTAAAGAGATCTTTGGACCAAGGGCAGGTACTTTGTCTTTAAATGCTCACTTAGCTCTAGAAAAGTAAGAACTGTGAGAGAGGTTTTTTTTGCTTTTTTTTTTTAATGTGTAAGTTAAAGTCAGAAAATCCATAATTCTGCTGTTGTCAGACGCTGGTCTGAGGAAAGACATACTGCAATTAGAGGAGGGGGCTGAGTTCTAGCTCCGTGTAGCTCAGCTGGAAGAAACCAATTCTCCGAGTCTACTCTGTTATCTCAGGACTTGTTGCTGAACTACACTGTCATGACATCAAGGAAGAAGAATGAGTTAAAATAATAAAAACAGATTGTTTAGAATCACAGATAATAAATTCCTGCTAGGTCTTTTCTTGATGCCTCCTTAGCTGTTCCTTTAAATGCTACAAAGTATTTTAGAACTTCTATGATTTTGTTTTTGGGCTTGGGTTTGTTTGATATTTTTCTTTTCAATGCAATTATGTTTGTCATATGTTGCTACTGTGAAGGGATGGAACCTTTACTGTTGGACATCAGCTGGCATGCTTTGTCAGTGTTGAGGGAGAGGCATGCCAGGAAAAGTGTTAGCTCTTGTTTATCCATTACTGGCACTGATGCAACTAGTGAAGAGAATATCTCAAACAGCTTTTGAAACTATTTTTCAGAATAGGGTAAGTTTTTTTTAAACCACATATGTTTCAAAGGGAGTACAAACTTTACTCTCCTAATTTGTTCTCTTGATTCCTTCCATTTCATACATCTTAATAGACAATAAGAAAGATGAGGGTGAAGAAGTCCTTAAAATCGAGTGAATATTCTTAAAGGAAACCTGTTCAGAGACTAGTATGTAGACCTCATCACAGAGAATGAGCCAAGACAGGAAATATCTAGGGTAAAAATCATATTAATATGAAAGACTAGTGAAAGACTAGTGAAGACTGAAAACAGGCCATGGGTCTGGATGAGCTCTTGCTTATGTTTAGATATTCAGAGAATCAGAGAAACAATTAGGTGGGAAAAGTCCTCTAAGATCATCAAGTCCAACTTATGACCAAACACCACCTTGTTAATTAGACCACGGCACCAAGTGCCATATCCAGTCTTTCCTTAAAAAACCCTGAGCAGCTCATGTCGATGTCTAATTACCCTTTTTGTGAAGAAATTTCTCCCAGTGTCCAACCTGAACCTTTCCTGGCACTGTTTAAGACTATGTCCTCTTATCTTGTTGCTGGATGTCTGGGAGAAGAGGCTAAAACCTGAATTGGTTAAAAACTCCTTTCATTAATTGTAGAGAGCATTAAGGTCCCCTGAGCCTCTTTTTTACCAGGCTAAGCAACAACAGCTCCCTCAGCCCTTCCTCATGGACTTGTGCTCCAAACCCTTTGCCAGCCTTGTCATCCTTTTCTGGATGTGCTCCAGCTCCTCAATGTCTGTCCTGCACTGAGGAGCCCAGAACTGGATACAGCCCTTGACGTGTGGCCTCACCAGTGCTGAGTACACAGGGTCAATCAGTTCCCTGGTCTGCTGGCCGCACTATTGCTGATCCAGGCCAGGATGCCATTGGCCTTCCTGGCCACTTGGGAATAGCTGGGTCATGTTCAGATGCTGTTGACCAGCACCTCCAGGTCCTTTTCCACTGGGCAGCTTCCCAGGCACTCTGTTCCCAGCCTGTAACACTGGGTTATTGGGACCGAAGTGCACTGGCACTTCACCTTGTTGAACATCATACCATTGTTCTTGGCACCTCTATCCATCCTGTCCAGGTCCTTCTGCAAGGTCTTCCCATCCTCCAGGAGATCAACACACCCACCCAATTTGGTGTCATCTGTGAATTTACTGAGGACACACTTGGTCTCCTCATCCTAGCCATAAATAAAGGTACTGAACAGGACTGGGCCAGTGCTGATCCCTGGGGGACACCCCTAGTGACTCGATGACAGCTAGGTGCAGCACCATTCTTCACTGGTGTCTGGGCCTGGCTGTCCAGTGTTCTTAACCCAGCAAAGGCTGCACATGTCCAAGCCATGGGCTACCACCATTTCCAGGAGAATGCTGTGAGATACAGTATTGAGGGCTTTACTGAAGTTCAGATAGACACACCCACAGCCTTCTCTCATCCACAGAACCAGTGACCCAGTCAAAGAAGGTGACCAGGTTGGCCAGGTAGGACTTGCCTTTCCTAAACCCCTGCTAGGTGGGCCTGGTCCCCTGGGTGTCTTGTATGTGCTGTGTGATAGCACTCAAGATAATCTGCTCCATAACCTTGTTAGGCATCAAGATCAGGCTGATCTTGCTATCAGGCCTGTGGTTCCCTGGATCATCCTTCTGTCCCTTCTTGTGGATAGGAATCACACTGGACAACTTCCACTCATCTGGAACTTTTCCAGTTAACCAGGACTGATGATAAATGATGAAGAGAAGCTGAATGAGCTCTTCCACCAGCTCCCTCATCATCCTAGGATGAAACCCATCTGTCCCCATAGACTTGTGAGCATCCAAGTGGCACAGCAGCCACTAATTACTTTCTCATGGATTACAGGGGATCTGTTCTGCTCCCTATCCCTGCCTACCATGTCAGGGGGGCAGTTGCTCTAAGCATAACTAGGCAAAGAAGGCATTAAGTATCTCAGCCTTTCCCTCCTCATTGGTCACTGTATTTCCCTCTTTGTCCAATAAAGAATGGAGTTTTACCTTGGCTGGTATTTTGTTATTAATGCTCTTTTAAAAACTGGCATAACCAATAGTGACCAGATTAAGTTTCAGCTAAATTTTTGCCTTTCTAGTTTTATTTCTATGTGAGCTAACAACATCCTTATAGACTTCCTAAGTTACCTGCCCCTTTTTCCAGAGGTTATATACCCTCTCTCTTTCCCTAAGTTCCAGTGAAAGCTCGCTGCTCAGCCAGGCCGGTCTTCTTACCTTCTGTCTGTTTGCACATAGGAATAGCTTGCCCCTGAAACTTCAATACTTCTGTTTTAAAGTACGTCCCATCTCTTGGCCCACTTTGTTTTTAGAGTCTGGTTCCCAAAGCTCTCTCCCAGCCAGCATCCTAGGCTAAGTTTGTATAGGCTAAAGTCAGTATAGGCTAAAGTCTATACTGGGGAAGTTCAGGGTAGATGTTGTATTGCTCTCCCGGAATGCCCTAGACTGCCTCTTCTGTGCTGTGGTGAGTTTCCAGCAGACATTTGGCCAGTTAAACAAGGATTGACAATCATGAAACATCAGCATTACATCATAGAATAGTTCATCCACCTCCTCATCCTGGTTGGGTGGTCTATAACAGATTCCCACAAGGATGTCTCCCTTTTCAGCCTTCCCCCTATTGTCACCCATAGGCACTCAACCTTCTCATCACTAGCCTCAAAGTGTTTGAGCTCTGTACACTCAAAACACTTCCTTCTGTACAGAGCCACCCCACAGCTCTCCTTCCTTGTCCCTTCTGAAGAGCTTGTAGCCCTCCAGTGCAGCACTCTGCTCATCCCACCACATTTCTGTCATTGCTTTCCTGCTGCACAGTGGCCTCCAGCTCCTCCTGTTTGTTACCCATATTGTGTGCGTTGATGTAGTTGCATTTCAGCTGGGCTGCTGATTTTACTCCTAACCCTGGCATCCTACTCCCAGGCTCATCTTAAGTGAGCCTGGTCTTATCCCCATGCCCCTTCAAGCCAAATGCTTCAGGTAGAAACCTGCGTGCTGTGGAGGTCCTTGCTGGTCAGTGAGCAATTATGAGTATCTAGAGAGCTGTTAAGTGGCTGGATTGTCCATAGCCCTCTACTGATTACAGGGTTCAGCATGCTCCTGATGTGAAAGGAAAGCCTCCTTGGAAGTCTGCTCTTCTCTGCTTCCTGATCATTTGCTGCTTATGGAGAGAAGGGGTACTTAGGGCTATTTTTCCCTCCATCCCTCTCATCCTAGAGGACAAGTTGCAGGACAGACTAACCACAGAACTAGTCTGCAAAATTTGGTAAGTGTCCTGCCTCTTCAGACAGTCTTGTATCACTGCTACCAAGTTCCTAGACCTGCCTGGTGGTAGTGGAGTGATGACTTCCTTTTAGTTTTTCTTCATCTTTTTTAGGATAAAAGGAACTGTTCTGTATCCTTGCCTGATGATGGTTTTTTCCGGGTGAAGAAGGTTGTAGGGCTAGTAACTGGTCTGTCTCTAGCTCCTTGAAGTTAGTGTGGAGCATTTTCATTTCAAGGAAATCTTGATACCCTAAGGCACTTGTAAAACTAAATATCAAGTTCTCAAGGTGAAGTTGTTTGGTTTTTTTTTCTGGGATACAATGTATTTTAGAAAATATTTTCCATGTCTCACACATTCTGCCTTTTTTGGACAGTTATTAGCTATAATTGTTCATAATTCAATAATACTTAACAAAATATACTCCTGGAAACCTTTTAATCAACTGCCAACACTTTGGGCATGAAGCGTTAACCTTTATGCCTGATGTTCTTGTAGTCTTTATGATCTCTCTATCATCACTCATTCAGAACACTTTCTAGCAGATTTTCCTCACTTACCCTTATGCTCTTTGGTTAGAGTGTTTAATGCCATAGGGGTGATCTTTCTAAGTAAGCTCCTTCTCTGCCCTCTTTAAATTCTAATGCGCATCCACAGATCAAAGTAGATAAGAATTGCTGATTGTATGATCTTATATTTTACCTTGTGTAAAAACAAAAAAAGAGAGAAATCTCTGTCTTTAGTTTTACCTCTAATCCTGCAAGTTTGAATATTTGTAGGTTTTTAAATGAGAAATGGATTTTTTTCTGAACTACAGTTATATTTCCAGTAGTTCACTGTTAATCTAACTTGCTGATATGGGTTCTTTATGAACAACTGTTGCTTTATCAGCACGGTTATCAAAATCAGCTTCTCACAATACTTCTGATGCAGTAGAAATTGGGATGAGATTTGGGAATTTCTTTATTGGACATGCTGGGAGGAGTTTATTATGCTTTTCAACATAATGAAGTCAAACCTAGGGCGCTTAATATTGAGAAATTACATTCAACACGTGATTTCCATGGTTTTTTTGTCAGGAAAATACATATTATTTCAAATTCTGTATAGTTCACAGTATTCCCCTTAGAACAAGACAAACCTGAAAAATGTAGTGTTTGTCACAGGCACAATGTGAAAGAAAATTCTTTTAGTACTTACCAGAGGCTCCTTAATGTCTTTCAGTACTGAGTCTTTCCATGAGCTATCATAAAAATTACAAATGTTCCTCTTTTTCTGTAATTCTGAGATAGTATCATAGCTGATGACACTTTCCCTTCGCTACCTGCTGTGACGGGATAAAGTGACTCAGCTTTGTAAAAACTTAACAGGTTCTCTCTCCTCTGGACTTGTATCTCATCAGCAGGTAATGAAGCCAAGATTGTTCCACCCACCTACTTCTACCTCATCTGATATTAGAAACTCAGTGTGGAATATTTTGGAAAATGTGAGGACAGTGCTCTCTTCCTATGAGTCCCATTCATGGTGTCTTGTACATCATATAAATGCAATTAGAAACTATTTTTCCAATAGTTTTAAAAAGGCTTTTGCATCTTGGAATATGTTATTTCTGATTACGTTCTACTATGCTAGAACTTCTTGAAAATACCTGGTGTTAGATGTAAATTCCCCAATATATAGACATAATATTTTTTCTCTTAATGCTGCTTTTATCCTTTTGCTTTCAGAGGTAAAGTAGGATTATGGAATAGAACTTTCTAAAACTGCATAGTTTATACATTTGTATCATTCTGGATGTTGTGTGGTAGCCTGTTGACTTTTCACAATACGGAATTGAGCAACTGGCGCAGCATTTTTAATGTTCTTAATCAGGAAATCAAGAATGTAGTCTAATATGCTTTTTCCTTGTGATTCTGTTAAATATGTCTTTAATCACTAAACACGTGATTGATAGCTTCAGAAAAGATATGCATTTTACACTTATACATACAATTTGACTGGACTTTCATTCTTGCATCCTATTTAAAAGATAATAAAAGCAAAGATTCATCTTGTCTTTCTAGCATCAGATTGTCATAAAGTGCAACTTTATGACAATTTGATGCTAGACACCCAATTTATGACACCTTGGGTGTCTAAATTACTGCTAAGTAATTTAGTGGGAATTTAATGGGAAGACCTGGTTCCCATTTTAATCAGGTTTGAAAGCCATAATGGGGTAAGGAGGTAATTGGGTTTGCTTGATCAGTCAGGTGAACCAGTCAGTAGCAAACTTCAGGTTTATGAAAATGAAATCATGAAGCTCAGAGTGGGAAATAAGTTAGAATAGTAGAAATTATAGAAATATAAACTGAGAAATATAGTAACTGAGAATCCTTGCATGAACATTATATGCAGTAGGACCTTACAAAGAGCCCAGAGAAGTATGGCAAAGTTGGTGAGGCCACAAAAATTCATAATCAAGACTGAAATTCTCAAAGCAGTACAATGGATTTTAAAAAAGGATTTGAGAGGATTTCTAGTAGCACTTCTGTGGATAAGTTCCTGCAGTATTTGAAAATCTTAATCTAATTTGCTGAAGTTGGATAAACAATGACCAGAATAAGATATAAGAATTGCCTATATTTTCACATATGATGATAAATACTAGATGAAAATACCAAGATGGACTAAATCCATAATGAGGAATAAGATGATGACATTCAAACAGAGAAAAGGGGATTTTTATTATTTTTTATGCAGACAATGAGATATAGTTCAGCCATAAGATATTATTACCCTCTCCATTGAAGCTTCAGCCATTTGTCACAAGATTTTTTAAACTAGTTAGGATAAAATACTAGAAAATATACTGCTAGGAACCTTCCTGCAGTAAGGAAGGAGCAAATAGTGATATATTTACTTTTTGTAGTAGCAAAAACTTCATCCACCTAATGACTCAGTGTTTTTTCAAATACTGCAACTCACTTCTCTAATAATAATGAAGAATGCAATTGTAATTAGTTGACCCTGGCTGGACACCAGACATCCACCAAAGCTGCTCTATCCCTCCGCTCTGCAAATGAATGGGGAGAGAAAATATAATGAAGGGTTCATGAGTTGAGATAAGGGCAGAGGGAGATCACTCACCAAATACTGTAATGGGCAAAACAGGCTGGAATTAGAGATATTAATTGAATTTGTTACTGATAAAATCAGAGCAGGATAAGAAAAAGTAAAAAGAGACCTTAAAAACACCTTTCCCCACCCCTCCCTCTGTACCTCATTTCCTCAGTGGCGCAGAGAGGCGAAGAAGGGGGATTATGGTCAGTTCACCGAAAGTTTTTCACACTGCTCAGAGAGAGGAGTCCTTCCCCTTTTCCATTGTGGAATCCCTCCTACAAGAGGGGGATGAACTTTCTCCATGAACTTTCCACTGTGGGTCCATTCCACAGGAAACAGTTATCCACAAAATTCTTCAATATGGATCACTCTTCCTGGGGTGCAGTCCTACCAGGAAACCTCCTCTGGTGTGGCCTCCTCTCTTCTCAGGTCTGCAAGCCCTTGCCAGGAGCCTGCTCCAGGACAGGCTTCCCATGGGTTCACAGCCTCTGCTCAGGCATCCACCTGCTCAAGCCGGGGTCTTCTCCACGGGCTGCAGGTGGATCTCTGCATCCCCAAGGACGTCCATGGGTTACAGGGGCACAGCTGCCTCGCCATGGGCCACACCAGAGGCTGCAGGGGAATCTCCGCTCTGGCTCAGCCCTGGACCATCTCCTCCCCCTCTTTCTCCACTAACCTTGGTATCTGCAGAGCTGTTCCTCTTACATATTCTCACCTACTCTTCTCTGGCCACAATTACAACTACCGAATAATTTTCTTAGATTTGTTATCACAGAGGTATTGCCACCATTTCTAATTGGCCCAGCCCTGGCCAAATTATCCATCATGGACCCAGTTGGTGTTGGTCCTGCTGGAGACAGAGGAAGCTTCTGTCACCTTTTCACAGAAGTTATCCCTGCAGTCACCCTGCTACAAAAACTTGGCCATGCAAACCTAATACAATAATTTTTTATTTTTAAATACTATTTTATTTTCAGTAATAATAAGCCAATACCAAATTTCCTTTCAGTTTGGGCTTATATGGCCAACACATTTATGCCCATTCCCTTCCCATTAGGCCATTAAAAACCATTAAAATGGATCTGATTGAAATGGAAGAAACTTTAAATGTATCTTGGAGGGTTCATGTATTTGGAGTCAGAAGCACCAAGAGAAGAAACTGGATCTTGGTTCAAAATAAATATATATGCAAAGCCATAGCAGTATTCTGGTCCCTAGGGTATAATTTCCTCTGCTCTTGTAAGCGGGGTTGTAAATATATCAGAATATAACCAAGCTTTTTTCTACACTGTGTTTATGTTTCTATAATCTCTGGAAACAACTGTATTAAGGCTCCATAGATTTTTTTTCCTTCACTGTGGGAGACTTTCTTTTTCCTACAGCTATGCCTGGATATTTAACTACAGGCAATAGCATAATGAGTCCAAGAAAATGACTATTGAGTTTCAGAAACACACTTAAATACTTTCCAGAAAAAGTGTCTCTGCTGGGCTATGGTCTACTATTTCCAAAGTGCAGTGGGAAGAAAAAATGTAAAAAAAAATGAAGAATTGTACCTTTGATTATTGAAGAGCTGCAGCAAGTTTAATCCTTGAAGCTTGAAAGAGCTTTCTGTAAATCAGCCAATTTGTGGAAAAGTTCTACCATGAGTATTTACAGGCAAATCACTATATGAAAATTACTGTGCCCCACTGAAATCCATAATGAAGTTATCACTGAAAAACCGTGGTTGTTCAACCATGCTGATGATTATTTCTAGTGTGATCAGGTGGGGTTGGCCTGTGTAGAGCTTTATGCAGGCATTTGATTCAGGTATTGAACACTCAATCTACTGAAACTATTGAAGACAGATGGCTTTTTTTTTTGGTGGGTGTCTTATAAGGGCAATATTGTACTAGTTTAATTTCTTATATTGATGTATTTGTCAGATGGGCAGCTTTGGCACTGCAGGTACTGCAAATGAGAATGTCTGCCAGTGTTTTCTCTAGTGTTATCCTTATTGCAGGTATGCAGCTCAGCTATTAGTCAAAAGTATAAAGGAACTCATTCTGACAGTAATGTGTTTTGATTTTATAAAACTAAAAACATCTGTAAGTTTCGGGAATCTTAACTTCTGATATGGAAAAAAATCTCTCTGTGTATATTTATAAATTTTTCAAAGGCTTATATGTTGACTAGATCTTTCAGATTGATGTATATGATATAAAACCTTTTTTGTCTTTTTCTAACAAAGAAACAGAAAAACTAATTGAAGAAAACAAGACATTTGTGGTTAGCCTACAAAGAAATCCCACTTGCAGGCAGAATTAATTGGCAAAATATTTTATGGTGTGCCAATACATTTAGATGCAGCAAAGTGCTCCATTCTGGTAGAGCAGAATCTCTACCAGATTTCCAGTGTTTTGCCTGTCTGCAAATACACTTGGTGGCATGGTGATTTTAACTCAGACTGTATGTTTCAAAAATTAATTAGCATGCAATTTCTAGACATGAGAGAAAACTCTTTCAGAGGATGTACTTCATTTTAAGGATGCAAACTGAATTGTAGGTTGGAGTTACATGCTATTCTATAGCAGAGACTGCTCACCATTTCTCAGACTTCAGCCCAGAGAATAAAAAATTTTCAAAGTATTTTGTAAAACAAAAGATTCAAAAGTAGAACAAGAAAAAGAGAGTGACGTCTCAAGCAAAAAAGAGCCGTACTCAAAATCCTATGTCCCAACAACTCCACACCCTCTTCAAAATTAGCACCTTCAGTTGTAACCCTCAAAATCCCAATCCCTTCCCTTCAAGAAAAACGTTCTAATGTTCAAACTCCATTTCCAACTAAATTAAAAACCAAACAAACACAGTCTCAAATGAAATCACAAACACAACAGTCAACAAGACAGAAGCAGTAAAACTCAAACTGTCATCCAAACTAAAGAAGCCAGTGACAACGCCACCTAGTAAAAAGCAAAGCTTTCGCTTGTATCTCCACAGATCGAAACATAAGTGTCAGCACGACACGTAAAACCATTTCGAGTGCGAAAACATAAAAATGCAAATCCCAAAAACAAAAATCCAAAAAAAAAAAAAGAGACGAATACTCAAACAAGAGTCGAAACTCAAATTGCCAAAACAACTCAAAAAAAAATAAAAAAAAACTAAAGACTTTAAAGAAATTCTCTGTTAAAGTCCTAAATAAAAAGCAAAACAATAATGTCACACAAAAGTAAAGCCATAAATTTCATGATACTTATGTGCATCATTCTTTCATTCATTGCAATAAGCAATAAAAATAATTTACCTATCTATCAACCAAAGCAAAATGTATAGTAGAATTCTTTAACATCTCTCCCATATAAAGAAAAATTTTAAAAGTAAACTTCTTTAACATCTCTCCCATTTAGAGAAGAATTTTAAAAATAGAGTTCTATGTTTTAATAATTCTCCTATTCCTCATACTTATCGTCCCATACATATTTACATGTTTAAAACACACTATAAATCAAATAATAAAAGAAATCTTCCTAGTGCAAACAGAAGGGGGAGATGTGAGATCTCAGCACCTCAGGATGGAGGTGCAGAGAGGCCGAGACCACCCTTGGGGGGCTCGGGAATCCTGGAATGTTGCCAGAAGTGTCTGGTGGCAGGATTTTGATCCTACACAAGAGATGAGACCTGTATGAGGACTGGGAGGATTCCACTGAGTGAATGGTGAAGAGATAAGTTAGTTAAAGTGTAAAACACAAAGTTTAAGATTTTAGTACAAAGAAGTCTAGAAAAGTAAGATAGAAAAATTAGAGCGTGTCCTGTCCTTCTTCTTCTTCTTCTTAGCCTCCATCTTCTGTAGTAGTAGTAGCACTTTGAGATTAGTCATTACTAAAAGTGCACCAATTAATAAGAGTAGAAAGTATTGGAGAGAAATGATAAATATTGTATACGTAACTTCGAGTATAAAGATAAGTGACCGCCCCGGGGGCTCGCAGTGTGCCCATGGCTGACTTGCTGTGCAGACCTCTGTCGAGCTGAAAAAAAATCTTTTAAATAAACAATTAATAAACACCAAGACCGAGACAAGATCAGAAGTCTCTCCTCGTCCTTTGAAGCGTCAGCTCTCCAAAGCCATCCCTGGGCCTTTCCAGGCCACCAAAACAGCAACACAGAAAACCTTACAACTAGAGACATAGGGCTCACACTTCTCTACCTATAGCTGCACATTCACATTCATAGTGGAAAACATAGCAACAGTTTATTTAAAATACTGATAGTCAGCAAGCTAATAACTGTGGTTTTACCCATTAAGGCAGTTGAGAAACCTATTCCATATAATTAGACAAGTTTTGGCTTCAGAGACAAAGGCCCTTCATGCTTCATTTTGGGCATAACTGCCCGGGTTTCTCTTCTATTTCTTTTTTATTTATTGCAAACTTAACTTTTGAAATATTCAGAGCAAAAATTTCTATGCCATGAGATAAACAACGTATATGTCAATTATTTCAAAACAGACTTAAGGGTGTAAGTGTCCAGGCTTCATTTCTGATTTCCTCATTCAAAAATATTACAAATCCTACTCTAAGATGTCCAACTGAGGAATGGGAATCTTGTTATTAAATGTACAGTCATTTTAGGTATCTAATTTAAAACTATATGGCTAGCTTTTTCAGCAGAATTAGCATTTTCTATAATTTAATAGATGCAGAGGATTGGATCACTGGTCTCACTCACAGCCATGAATGCTCAGCACTTTGCAGATTATTCAATATGGTCTTAAAATGCCACCCATAAAATAGAAATGGACAATTGGTGTCTGCATATGGAAACTTTGGTTTATACCTTGTCTGAAACAACAAAGTTGCTGCCACAGGGACAGGGCATCTTGGAAATATAAGTACTGGCACAGTGCTGCTTTCAGAACTAGGCTCTTTAGTATTGCACTAGCCCTATCCACTAGCTCTATTCCACTAGCCCTTTCATGAGCTCTATTCAGTGTCACCCCCAAACTCCTGCCACAGATGTGAGAGGGTAACCATCAGCACTCTTTCTATTACTTGATAACTGGAGTAATACGCCCAAATCAAGTTTTTTCTTTATACTGAAGGAGAGCAAGGTGAAAATAAATGCAGAGTTATGTTATTATGCTTCAATGACCAAAACTGAAAATACTCGTAATATTGATATTTCTTTACTTCTTCATGCTCATAATCCCAACAATCATTCTTCCAGTGAGTACTTTATATGAAATTTTCTGAAGTTTTAAAAAGCATTTTAAAGCATTGACTCCTTGCTGCGGCAGCTATATACATTCACGAATGAGACAGGGCAAATCTGAACTAGTGTCGTGAGCTATTTATTCAACACATCAGTCTCAGTATATTGTTAGGACAATGTAGACAGATTATGTTAACAGCTCTCTGATCCAAAGAAATCTTCTGCTTAGAAAACTTTTCTACTGCTTAGAAAACTTTTTGCTGTATTAGCAATGTTCACAAGTCTGCTGTCTGAAGCCTACTTTTTTAACCACTTTCTCAAAACCCTCTAATTTTATGAATCCCAGCACTCCTCTGTCCTTCTGTCCCTAAAAATCACATGGTATCAAACTGAGACATGAAAAGCATTGCCTTCCTGGACCTATATCACTGGAGCCAAGAAGCAGCAATCGCTATGATACCTGCCTTACTTGCTGGCAGCAAGGGTATCTTAGATCTGATGTGGACTTTAGGGAATGTGAGCAGGCACAGTTCCTTCTGACTTTTTGAGTCCTGCCGCAACCACTCCAGCTTGTTTTTTCAGTTCTACCACTTAATTGGCATTGTTACTTTCTTCTTCATGGCCTAGTTACTCTCAAATCTTGTGAATGCTCCTCTTTGTTGCAAGCCATCATACCCACTGTTTTACTCACAGTCTTTTATTCAAAACAATCTCCACTGTTTTGCATTTTTTTTTCTCAAAAACTCCTATCTGTATTGTTGAGTCCCCTTCTGCTCTGTCCTGGCCAGCTATCAGCACTGACTTTCCATGAAGTCTCCATCTCTATTTTCCTTGACCCTGGTACTTAGTCCTAGGACACTGAGCTAGAAAAGGCTTGACCATCTTGAATAAATGGTAAATGCCTCAAGGTTTTGGGAAATCTAAACTTCTCATTTGGTAAAAAATCTCAGTGCACATTTACCATTTCTGAAGGCTTCAAAGGCTTACGTGTTGGCTAGATATATTGCATACATTTCTCTGCAGATGGTAGAAAGTGTGTTTCAGTGCAGACAATTTCACCTGCTATATTTCAAAGAGCTCACTCAAGGTACTGGTGTTTTAGAATTTCCTAAAATAATAATTTCTAATACAAGCAGAACATTTTCTCAGAACCACTCAAAACATTTTGTCTAAACTTACCAAAAAGTTCATATTGAGGTGGTTAATAGCAAAGTATAAATTCAGTCCCATACTGGATGATATTATCAACATGATTTTATAGTAAGAAGTATGAAATAACTGTAACAAAATGAAAGTGTAATATGAGCTCGCTTGCTCTTTTATCTCATCACTGTGATGTGATTCTGCCCATGGATTTACTGAAAGAAACAGGAAGGAAGAGGCAGTTGGATAAATGGTATCCTATCATTCACCAGGCTGGGATTTATTCCATATTGCCTGATATTATTTAAATTGAGCAGCCTCCATTGACCACCAAATGGAAACACCAGCCCATATGTTAAGCTAGGATTGCTTCTGTGGGAGGCAAAGAGAATTCATCCCATATGCTCAATAAATTGAAGGCTTTAAAGTATTCACCACTTTCACTGGACATTTAGTTTATGCTTTATTTAAGGATGACTGAGTTGAATTCACCCTCAGTGTGAAAATTGTAAGCGGCATACTGTTTCTCTGAAACTGTGCACTTGAATCTGAATTTACAAAAAAAGGGCTGATGGATGATAGTGAGAATACTTTGTGCTTTAGAGATAATTAAAGTTTCCACAGTCAATATGCCAGGCTGTATATGCCATGGAGCAAACATTTGTAGTAGACACTTCCTCTGATTCTGGCAGTTTCTCTCTGGAAATCAAATTAATTCATGCTGCTTTTTTGCACCAGAATGCCTTTTTTTTAAAGATTAAAAAATATTTCCTTGTTTATCTTAGAATATGTTGGATTTCTCAGCAGTCATATAGCAGTGACTTAGCAGCATTATTATCAGACTTTTATTATTTGATGGTAAGTGAACGTGAGGAACAGGAAACAAGAAAAAAACCCAAAAACTACAGCAGTGGTGTCATTAAAATGAGTTGGATTTTATAGTTGCCTAATACTGAAGAGGTTAAAGATACATTTTGTTTCAAAGCCAAGAAAAATTAAATCACAATGATCTGATTTAGTATAGTTAAGTGAGATTATTAGCAAAGACATAGTATTTCATTTAAAGGAAGTACCCTGGTGGCACCAACAATATCAACAATATCAATTACAGAAATGTTAGTAACAACAAAAACATTCAATTTCTTAACAAAGGTCAACAGTAAATCTATCTAAAATACGTAAGGCTCATAAAAGTCATGGCTTAGAAACAGTGACTGAAACTGATGTTCACAGAGGCAGCATTAAACATGAAGACGCTATAAAATAAATGAAGACAGGATTAATTTAACAAGTTGTCTCAAGAATAGCACAAGGAAAGTGAATTAACAGTTACTCATGCAATTCAGAAGGACACTTTTTTCATGTAAGGTAACTGAAAACAAAAGTGAGAACATTGGGTTGAATTCATTCACTAAATAAGTTTGCCAACAGCTGTATAGATCTGTGTGTGCAACAAGGCAGCAGAATCTGTTGTATTGTATCAGGAAAGAGATCTGCCATAATAAAATTGCCTATCTTGTTCTTGTATAAGAATAGAAAGCAAGCCTTACTCTCTTGTTTCATATTGACTCAGCTGCTCCAACAGCATAGGTCTGCACCAGCTTTTAGGAAGACACAAGTTGGGAGAATCAGATCACATTTTTGCAGAAGAGCCTGGAACATTTCGGTGTCTTCAGATTAAATCCATCTGCCTTCTACCTTGAGGCCATCTATTTTTTAAAAAAATCTAAATGGTAGAGTGACAACTACAGGGATGGTCTGTAATTTTTCATGCTTTGTCTTTTCATTTTTTGTTTACTTACATAATGTTTTTTTCCTATTCATTTTGTCCCTGAAAGAAAGAAGGAAAGTGGTGGAAGGAAGGAAGTGGCTGAAAAAAGTAGCAGAAGGAGGGAGGGAGGGAGGGAGGGAGGGAGGGAGGGAGGGAGGGAGGGAGGGAGGGAGGGAGGGAGGGAGGGAGGGAGGGAGGGAGGGAGGGAGGGAAAGGAAATAATACTTCTCCTTATTTATTTGAAGTAAAAGCTCATGTATTTGGAATACATTCTTCTATCAGCTGTTTCATGTTTTATCATTCCTCTCTGTTTGAAAGGACAATATGGTATTTGACTGCCAAAAATCCAGGAACCAAGGACCAAGTTTTCAGTGAAGGTTTCTGTCTGTTTATATCAGTTATGAAAACTGCAATTGATTGAGAATGCTACAGTGTCCCACCAAACATTTGTTTTAACAAACTATTAGTATGCTATATTTTATAATAAGCATTAAACTAATAAATCACGTCTTATATTCATTTACATACAATACTGTCCCTTCTTGTTTATTTTCAGCACCACATTCTAAAATAAGGTATGTTTTTTCTGCTTAATTGACCCTTTTTCTTCTAGCCTGACAGAACTATAATAGTTCTCTTCTTAACATCAAACTCTCTGCTCTTTAATTTTGCTTCATGTGTCATTCTGAGGATTAACAAAGCAGTCTTTGTGAATTGCAAACAATACAAGTATCACAGCTTGAAAACCACTGCACTCTAACATGTAGTTACTAAATTACCATTTTTTTCACAGTGTAAGAACAAGAGTTTTAGCTTTCATTCATACATGCTTGATTTTTTTCCATAGGTAGAATAGTTATATGACCTGAGAAATTAACATGTCTAAGTACAAATTCCCATGAAGAATTCACAAATGTCACAAAAGAAAAATAAAGGTTCTCTGAGCAAGGTTCATCTAATCATGATAAGGATCTAAGACTTACAATCCCTTTTTTACTGAGGCACTATGTTTTGCTGAAGTGCAGAACAATGCCTTGGCACGTGGAGTTTCCTAGTACTGTATTTACTGTATTGGGCCATTAATAATTTTCTGTCTGGTACACTGAAAATTGCCAACACCAAGCTGTTTCTTCATCCACTGGCCTTTCTCCAGTTTTGGATAGTGTCTTCAGCATATTTCATCTAGGAAGACTTTTGCAAAAGTAGTTCCCGAAATATCTATTGGAAGAACTTAGAGTTATTTCTTCCTTGAAAGATTCTATGTACAAACCAGATCATTTGAGCTTTTTATAACATACTTTAAGAAGAGCTCAAGGTAGTGAAAACCTATGTATAAGTATAAAAAACCAAGCAACAGTATGCTAAGAGAAGTAACACAGAAGTATCTCACCTTAGGAGGCAATTAATTGTTACTGTATTCAAAGCATACACCTAGTGCCTATTTACTCAGTAATCAAACACAGTGGATGAAGCCTTAATTTAACATGAACACTGGATTCTCTTCATAGTTAACTTCTCTTGTGAAGGGTGTAAAACTTCTCCTGAACGATGTGTATCCTGTTCATATTGGTTTGACTGGGACATTAACTTAGTGTAGAGGAAAAAAGCATTAAAATGTTACCAACTGGAAAATGCAAGCCTAGCTGCTCCTTCTCCTTCTCCTTCTCCTTCTCCTTCTCCTTCTCCTTCTCCTTCTCCTTCTCCTTCTCCTTCTCCTTCTCCTTCTCCTTCTCCTTCTCCTTCTCCTTCTCCTTCTCCTTCTCCTTCTCCTTCTTCTTTTCTTCTTCTTCTTCTTCTTCTTCTTCTTCTTCTTCTTCTTCTTCTTCTTCTTCTTCTTCTTCTTCTTTTTATTATTATTATTATTATTAGTATTAGTATTATTAGTATTACTAGTATTACTAGTATTACTAGTATTACTATTGCTATTATTTCTATTGCTATTATTACTATTATTACTATTACTATTACTACTATTATCAATAATAATAACAACAACATATCTATTTTATAGGTGACTGGCACATACGAATCATAGTCTCTCTACATTTTTAAAATCCTTTTCATCTAATTAAATAAGACACTAATTTTGGAGAGTAACTTCCACTAAAGCTATCATTCTAATAACATTGCAATTTTCCTCAAGGGAAAAAATCTTTTTAACATACAGGCATTTAACTTTTAAATAATTTAATTATGATGTACTTCATAACACAAAAGTAACCAGAGACTTCTGCTGAAATAATTTATAGCTTTTAGCCTCCAAAATAAATGGCAGTCTTTGTTGTTTTCAGCCATACCATAACACTTAGTCCAAAGTGTGTTTCAATCTTGCATCCATCAGAGATTTTTACAAATTTTGTTTTTCTCATTTAGATCTTGGAAACCTGAGAGTAATGTATGTTTATGATGCTCACCTAGATAATTGTCAGAATTTCTCAAGCTCTGTAGGCAAGCATTAAATTATTTAGATATATAATTTATTTTCAGGTAATCCTGTAAGGAGCAAAGGTCTTGATTGTTTTTTGACGCTGTCTGCCGTGTTACCCTTATTGTCAAAGTCCAGAAGTGTGGACAAGATAAATGGATGGTAAGGTGGATTGAGAAATGGATGAATGGAGGATTCCAGAGGGTTATGTTCAGTGTCACAGAGTCTAGCTGAAGGCCTGTCACAAGTACTTTGTCCCACTTGGATGAGCCTCCTCCTCAGCTGGCCACTGATGACACAGAGCTGGGAGTAGGGGCCAATACCACAATTCAGAAGGGCCCTGACAGAGTGGAGAGAGGGGCACAGAAGAACTGCCTGAAATTCAGCAAAGGCAAATGCAGGGTCCTCCACCTGGGGAGGAAGAACCCTGGGCACCAGCACAGGCTGGGAGCTGATCTGCTGGGAAGCAGCTCTGAGGAGAAGGGCCTGGGGTTCCTGGTGGACAGCAAGCTGTCCGTGAGCCAGCAGTGTGTCCTGGTGGCCAGGAAGGGCAATGGTGTCCTGGGGTGCATTGGGAAGAGCAGTGCCAGCAGGGTGAGGGGGGTGATCCTGCCCCTCTACTCAGCCCTGGGGAGGCCGTGTGTGGAGAACTATGTCCAGCTCTGGGCTCCCCAGGACAAGAAAGACATGGAGATCCTGGAGCAGGCCTAGTCAAGGGCTATGAAGATGATTAGGGGCAGCCTCAATAATGAGGAAAGGCTGAGACAGCTAGGAGGAAGAACTTGTCAATGTATTCAAGTATCTGAAGGGAGGGTGTCAAGAGGGTGGAGGCTCTGCTTGGTGGTGCCAAGCAATAGGACAAGAGGCAACAGGTACAAACTGATGCACGGGGAAATTCTGCTTGAACATGAGGAAGAACATCTTTTCTGTGCAGATGATTGTGCACTGGCACAGATTGCCCAGAGAGGTTGTGAAGTCTCTCTCACTGGAGATCCACAAGGACTGTTTGTACACAATCCTGTGCCATGTGCTCTGGGATGATGCTGCTTGAGCAGGCAGGTTGGAGCAGATGACTCCACTGACGATTCCTGCCAACCTGACCCATTCTGTGATTCTTGATCTTTATTGGTCCCTTCCACCTTGGGAAATTCTATGCTTCTTTGGTCTTTCATGTTTTAATTCTTGAAGGGATAAAATCAAAGGAAGTATATGAAGCTATTTAGTGCAAAATATTCTCTACTATTCCTCCTGGCCTCCAGGAACATTTTTTGTAAGAGTCAAGGAGATAGAGCTACAATTTTACCTCTGCTTCCCTTCCCTCCTTCCCACAGAAATGAAGTACTTATTCTAGCTCTCAAACATTCAGATTTTTTTCCAAAAATATTCTTTTTCATTTCTTTCCAACATCTGATCTAGTCCAAAATCCAGTCCTCCACTTGTTCCCCTACATATTTCCACTAGTAATAAATCTGTCTGCAGCAAGGATGACCTCAGAATTCTGCACCAAATCCTGTTCTTGTTTTCCAAATCCTGTTCCTGTCTTGCAGCATGGACACCTGAAATCCTCACTGTCCCTTTGCCCCTCAAACCTTTCAGTCAGAACTCTTTGCATAGCCTTCTACTCCAGGTCCTGGTGTTCCTAGAGGCCTCCTAAGCCCTCAGTCTTTCCCACTGACAGCCTGGTGCAGTCATTACTCCCCACGAGCAGGGGCTCTGGTGATCTAGCACCTTTTTTCCCTGTTTCCCACCCTAGCTCAGATGCTGTTGTGCAGGAGAGGGGAAGCAAACTTGGCTCATTTAGCCAAGGCTCTGACACACAGAGCACACCTCAAGCCACAAGTGGGCCTGTGACTGCTCAGTCCCCATTTCCCAAGCTAAAAGTATGTAACGCACACTTAACACATGTGTGCCTCATTGAAAAAAGGTTAGAGAAAAAGCATAAAGGTTAGAGGAAAATATGTTATTTTTCTACCATTTTTCACAGCATCTTTACCCTTTCTTTATGCATTTTCTGCACTTCCGGGGCAGAGAGTTTTCCTGGAGCAATTGGTGACCAGTCTTCACCTGAGGCAAATAAAGAGCACCAGAATGGGAACAGTCAGTCCTTTCCCATCCCTTACAGTGAGCACAAGGATTAGTCTGAGGAAGGAAAGTCTGAGTGAGGAAAGAGAAGTAAAGGGGAGGAAAAAAATACAGGGAATTGACAAGGAAAGGCTCTGCAATGACCTTGGAGCCAGACAAAAGAAAAGATCACTGAGAAGTCAGAGGTGAACATTTAAAGATTGAGATAGAGAAGAAGGTAACTTGTTTCACAGCAAGCCTTGCAGCACTGTAATTCCCTATGTGTTTCTCACTGGCCATTTCTTCAGGCATTTGCTCCTCTTTTAATAACTGGAGACTCCCTGGGAGAAGGCTGCTGGAAGTGCCGCATCAGTGAGGCATTGGGGCTAGCTGCAATTCTCATTTCTCAAAACAATCCCGTTACTCAGCTTGAAAGTCGTGTGCTAGGTTTTCATCTTGTCTTTGTATATTAGCTTCTGTTTCAGATCTTCTGATATCACAGCTTAAATAGGCAGGCTCCACATGAAGGACATTCAACTTGGCAAAAGATAACAATCCTGCTATTCAACAAGGTGCACTTTGTTGCTTGCACTGAAACAGATTATTTGAAATGAAAGCCTACTATTTGGAACACATTGGTTTCAAAATCGACCATGCCATTCTCTGTATTGCAAGAATTCAAAGTAAATTTTGATGATTTGTCATTTTGCACCTTTTCATCAGACACAAAGGGAAAAAATAAACCCACATCAGTTTATTTTTATTCAGTGATGTAAAAAGATTTTCTAATGACTTTTATCAAGTGGTGAAGCTTATAGCTTGTCTACTAGAAGTTTCTTGTCTCTTCATTATTAGTTTTAAAGTGTTCATCACCCTTCTCTTTAGTGATATTGACCCTGATGTGTTCAGAAATCCCCTCCATTTGTTGTAGCTAAGGGATAAGTCTCAGTGTCTAAGAAAATGGGAGGCCTGTAGCCTACAGAAAATGTTGCAAATAAACAAGACTAGAAACAAATTTCCCTCCTGTGCATCTTTACTGAGACTGTAGCAGAATTTTCTATTCTTTATCAGTGTAAAACTAGCATTTTTGACATTGATCTTTTTACTTCAAGAAGTATCCCAAAGTTGGGAAGGACTTTTTGAAGACACAAAAATTGTGTTTACACTCATCTCCCAGTTTTCCTTAATATTGGGCCACAAACTACATCCTGTGTTACCATATGAATACAAGACCAAGAGATATCCAGAAGTCTTAGGCTAACTCTTGATGTAGGTCTAAACTGGTTGTGTGTTTGACCTGGGAGATGTTTATTAATTCATGGCTTGCTCTCTGTTTTCTTATCAGAAATTCCATATCAAACCTGAGCAACACTTTGATGGAAAGTACATCTAAAACCATTGCACTTTTTGATAAACCTTCTTGTGTGTATTGGACATTTTTCCTATGAAAAGCTCTTTTACTGATAAAGTGCTTCATAATATTTGAAGCTGGGTTGGTGCCCTCAAACAAAGTTTAGTGAAAGGATTTAAGGGTAACAATTAGAAAGAATAGGAGGTAAGGAGGACAGTAAGCTTTTATCAGTATGCTCTAAGCCTGGAATTAATTGCTTGGAGCTATTTCAAGGGAGTCTTTTTACAGAACCTTGCACAGTTTGGAATTGAGTTTTCATCCTCACCATTAGTACCACAAAGCGAAGCCTCACTTATCAATTTTTATAAAGATAGAATGTTGTATTTCCTCCATACAAAAGTAGTTTGAACATTAAATTTGGCATTCTCTCCTAGAGCTCTCTGCTTTCTAATACCAATTTGTTGTTCTGTTCAGCATGGGCTGTCACAACAATGTCAACATTTTCAGCAGTAAAATGCAACTGAGCCTGTGAAGTTTTTCCAAAATAATGTCATTCAAGCCAGATCATACACTATAACAAACAGTATTTTCAGTCTGTTGGCCACGAGTGTTTTCATTCATTTGGGGATGCTTTCATTTATCTTTGTACTCTGTATGTAGAACAAAATTCTGTGACATTTCTCTATTGATCTTCAAATGTTTGTTGGAATTGGTTGGAATTGGTTCAGCCAGGTTTTTTGGGTTAGTACAATGTGCTCATACCAGGATAGCAGAATATTGGTGGCTGATTTTTACTGGTTTTCCCTCAATTGCCTCAGTTTACCACGCAAGTAAACAACCACTGTTAAGTCATGACCAAGGAAACATCTTCCATATTCCCCAAAATACTACAATTTCAGAAACAGCTACCTTTCCCCAGAGCTAATGCTGTAGAGAAAATGGTTGCAACGTCACCAGAAAAAAATACTGAAAAAAGTGTTTGACACTAGAAGTCTTACTCCATAAGCACAAAGAAAGAGTGCGGCAAGCATATGTGTTCTGGTTTACAAGACATGAACAAGTGTGGTCTTTAATACTGTTCTTGAGATTGCTGTCTGTAAAACCCTGATTTCACAGAATCATTTAATCACAGCATGCTTTGGATTGTAAGGGACCATAAAGATCTTCTATTTTCAACCCTCCTTCCACCCTAGTGGACATCTTCCACTACACCAGGTTGCTCAAAGCACCATCCAGCTTGGCCTGGAAAAATTCCAGGGATAAGGAGCCCACAGCTTCTCTGGAGAAGCCACTCCAGTTTCTTACCACTCTCATGGTGAAAAAAATTTTATTCAAACTGGCTCACTTGAGCTGTGCTAATGTGACAATCATTCTCAGCAATGTAAGAAAGGTTGCTGAGAACTTCTGGTTGAATACAAGGAATGTATTCTCTTGCTGTTCCCATGTCTGTCTAAGCTTTTTATTTAGCTTTTAATCAATGGAGATTAATTTTCAATTATTTTTTTTCTCATCGAAATGACGTTCAGAACACCATGTTCTGTAAATTACAAAGGCTTCCATCCTGCCATCACAAAAACATTGCCAAAGGTTTCTTTTTTTGCCTGATTAAGCAACTCAATATTTCTTTTATGCCCTCTGACTTTCCAAGTGAACCACCTTCAGTTTCTTTGGTGGAATGATTACGCAGAAGCAGCATTCACAATGTTACAGAGCCCAAAGGGGAAAACAATAGCTTTGCCATCAGCCCTGAAAAGGGGCAGTGCGAATAGGAATCACTCTATGTTTTAGTGTTTGTCCCCAGTTTGGAGTAAGCACTAGGCACTAAGTACATCTCTCATGCAGCCTTGGCCCAGATAGACCTGACAATGTAGGGACCCTCTGTGTGTCTCCCGCCCCATCCCCTGATACGAGGTAATTCCAGGGGTGCTCTTTTTCACTCACAGCTTCCTAGTTGACAGAGGAGTAAGAGGACTCCTTAATGTATACTACTTTCCTGTGAAAACCATGCTTCAGCACATGGATACATGATTTGATTCAAAGACACACAGCACCAAGACAAAGCTTTTCTGCCTGCATCTGTCGTGTTTTGGGCACGTACTTACAGCTAACCTGCCTGCATGAACACCACCACCCTCAGCAAGGGCTCTACACTGTTGCGGCACAGGTTTTTTCCTATCTGGAAGGAAATCATCTGCAGCCTGTCTGGGCTGTAACTCTGCCTAGTTTTAAATCCTAGCAAAGGACAGCTACTGAAAAGTGTGCCCATATTTCATTGGTAAGAAGCAGCCAGTTTACAGTATGATATATAATGTCTGTTGATCTTTTTTTTTTTTTTTTACCTAAAATACTGTCATGCACTTTCACAATCTTATAATAGACAGAATATATTTAGAATGTACCTAGGTGATATTAAAAGGTGTTTAACTTATTTTGTCAAAAATGCTTGCAAGAGACAAGCAAGGCATGTTGAGTTGAATCAAGGTTGATCAGGAAACATGCCCAAAAATGCAGCCACAATATAGCCACTTTGGGGCTATAAGGCTGCATATTTATTTTCTTTCAAGTAAGTTGTGTGCGTGCTCCATAACTAGGGTAACAGTGGCAGATCCATAGTCTCCTTTGACTCACTGTAAAACTGTGCTTGTTGTACAAAAGGTAAAACACTTCAGAAAGTATTTTTCAAGAAGAATCTTCCATTCTATCTGTCTGTACCTTTTTATAGAAACACAGGTAATGCAAAAAATTTGTGGCCATTTCTATCTCTTTTTAGACTTAGTCTTTAAGATTTTTGTTCACACATCCAAATATCTTGTAGCAGTAGCTGTTCTTTAGTTGTAGGAAACTACCCTTTTAAATTAGGAATTTGGCTTCAAAATTGTTTTAGTTATAGCTAAGATGTATCATAAATTCACCAGTTAACATGCAAAACACTTCACTTAGATCAGGAAATGGGGAAGCCCCTTCTTCCTTCATTACACAACTCATTAACCTCCTGTCCCACAACAGTCTGACAAACTTCTTCGAAGTTATTTACATGTTAAAGAATGCACATCAGAATACAATCCTTTATGGAAAATATGCTATATTCTGGTATGTTGAAAGTAAACCTGCTCCCCAGAGAGATCTTTTTCTTTAATGGAGCGAGAGCAAAGTAAAGCAGGGTTCATCTGGCAAGGTTATGGCTCTGTCCAAAGAGCCTATTATCTCCATGGAAAAGTCTGCAGTCCTGTACCCACAGCTGGCAGGACAAGAGGAGTGATGCTCGTGTGTCATGGTTTTCTCTTTGCAAGTTCAATTTTTTTCCTAGGGAAAGCACAGCAAAGAAGAAGGGAAAAAAGTGGGAGGAGGATGACGTACACACAAGGTTTATTGGGTCAGGGCTAGGACATGTACTTGGATTTGATAGCTGAAACATGCTTTTAGGTCCTCAGCACAAAGAACTACAAATCTCATGGCATGTAACAGCACTTCAGACAGACAATGGTTGATGTCAAACTGATGTGACATGAAAAGTTTCTTTTCCGTTTGTCAGAAAATGACTTTTTGATTTGGGTTGAGCTGGGCTAAAACAAAACATTCTGTTTTAATTTTTCTCATTCAAAACCAAACAATGTCTTTTCCTTCCACGGCAATTTCTGGGTTTTGGTTTTTTGGGGTTTTTTTGCCCTACAGATATTTATTGAGCCTCTTTACAAATATCTGCAAAGGTCCAGTTAGATAGAAAATATCCAGCCACCTTCAGTTTTTTAAGGATTGAAATCTGTGTCTAATTTCATCATAAGGCAGATGTTTAGACTGCAAATGATGGAAAGCCCTCTGGAGATGATGGAAAGCCCTCTCCTTTGCCCTTTCTAGCTTCCTGATGCTACAAAGCATAATCTGACCTGCACAGCTTGACCAAAAGCTCAGCAAGCCTGGGGTATAACTTTAAAATGCCACTTTGAATCAAATCCACATACTAGAAGGTTCTCTCCAAATCACACTGCTTTGTTCTTCTAATAATGTTGCTATTCACTAAAATTGTGCTGAAAAAAATCATAGAGCTACGGTACAAATGTTTTCAGCAGGATTTCATAAATCATTACCCTTAAGATAACTTAGAAGGATAGATTACTTGCAATATCAGAAACACTTTTGTTCCAAAGTCGTTTAGGCATTACCAAAAAACTAAACTAAATTTGTGTAATTTTGCAAACCATCTTAAAACACAAATAGGAATATGCAGTCACATATTTAATCAGGGAAACTGCAAGAGAATGTGCCATGTGTGAACTGTGGCTAAATCAGCATTTTCCTAGGAGCTGCCATTAGCTGAACAGTATTTAAACTCAGCAAAATTTGCCTCTTTGTTTCATGAAGCACTTCTGAACTCAGCTGAAATATCCAGAAAATACTATAAGCAAATCATAAGTATTCTCTAGGTACCTTTTTGCATAAAGTCTCAGATGTTGATGTTTAGAATGCTAGTTCTGGAAGTGGTCACCTATGTCATGTTAGCCTTTTCCTCTGCTTGAAAAAACAAAAATGAATGTAGATAAAATCCTTTTCTTTGATAACAATTTTGTGTTGACTTCAAGACCAGGCCATCTCCAAAGATGTTCACAGACAAAGCTGCAAATAGTTTGTATTTGCAGTTGAATAAAAGGCTTGCCTGATCTAGAAGTAATTGTGAACACATTCCTTATTTGGCTAGTAGCAGTTTCAAGTAATTCTTGTCTATACATAGCTCTGCCACACTTAAACTAAGTACATGAATGACATAGAAATGTTTTACATTGTGTAAAAATATCACTTGGATATAACTTAATTTGTACATTTCTCTAGAACTAGGAGAAACATCAACACTGCAGAAACATCAACACTGTCCTGACTCTAAAGTCAGGACAAATAATTCTGTTCTTTTTCTTAAACAGACACAGTCTGATTAAATTTTTGTTAAAGATGAATATAGTCTATATATGTTGTTTGCAATATCCTTAAAAATAATCGTATTAAACTATAATCTTAGTCATTATCTGCCTTTTCTCCTCAATAAAAAAGCAAAGTCTCCTAGAGTGGAGACGTTATATAAATTGTACTGTTTAGTAATAGCAGTGTTCATTATGAGAGGCCTAATTATGGTCATCATTTACAAAAAAATTCAGTCTTGCCACAGAAAGCATAATAATGAATTCCTCTTGCTTAAAAATTAACTAAGCATTTTTTTCTGAAGGTATGAAGTCTACTAGTCTGCAGTATGTCATCACTTGTATTCTTCTCTTTAAAATAATTAATAATAATGAAAAGTATATTACAAGTAATTGCGAAATTAGAGTATTTTTAATACTGCAGTTGGATATTTTTGTTTATTTACATGATAAACCATGCAAAATCCAGAAAAGGGTACAAGGACAAAAGACAAGTCATTTTCAGTTATGCAGGGATTATCCTATATGCAGGACCAAGCTGACTTCTTATTTACAGTGGTGCAAATAAATGGCAAATTTAATTCTACTCCAATTTACAGAAGAATGGTCAGGAACCTCCTTGTTTCTAGAGACTAATACATAATGTGAGAAGCATAAATAACAACTGTGTGTTCCTCAAGGAACGATGTGCTCCAGTAAAGGAGTCCAACACTACTTATGTAAGGGCCTTGGGCTGGGTTTCTAGGCATGGCCCTAGGCTTTACAAGCCCAAGATTCAATAGGGTTAGTTTTAACAAGTCAGGAGGATGGAAAGCAGCTTTTAGGTTTCAGAAGAACTTATATTTTAATGTTTTCTGTAGCATGCTTTAGTTGATGTGTAAATTGTACAACACAATTTTGAAAACAAAGTTTGTGGCAAGCTCACTGACATTTTAAATGTCAGTTTTAATTCATCTGTAGTTACTCTGAGTTTGGTAAAACATGGATTCTTCATTTAGAAGAGGCATTTTGTTCTTACCTAACCCGGCAAAGCACATTGGAGGCTCATGATTTTGAAACTTCATAAAAATTACCTGTGTTTTCTTCTTGCAACCAACAATATAAAGAATTTGGAATAAAAAAGTTTTGTTCCACCACATCAAAGGAATATCTCTTTGTAGCCGGTTCTATCTGTTATGGATCTCTTTTGGGATCAGAGTTTACAAAGATGATGCTCAGATTAGAGTCAGAAAACTCTCACCCTTCCAGAATAAATTAGCAAACAAAAATACTGCTGGCAAAGAAAAGGGTTTCAAAGCTAAAGTGTTAGGATAATTAAATGCATACTTCAGCAGTATTTATTTGGCATTGATTGGCTGAGGCCACTTACTGTGAAGAGTTGAATAGTTAATTCAAGTGCTAGACATCTCCTAAAGGAGATGACCTTGGGGTCATATAATTGAAACAGTAATTTATTTAGTCGAAGCAAATGAGTATGTTCTCAATTAGCTTAGCAAGCATTATAATAAGACTGTTGGGATTTATATTTGTTTGTGTCATTCTGCTGTAAGAATAAAGTTATTGGATCTCTTTGCATGCATTTAGTTCCCCAGTTCATGATTCTTCACAGAAGAGATGTAAAAGTTTTCTCCACCTGATTAATAGGTAACTAATCCCAATGCTGCAGATATTGGCATAATCACTCAAGGGAACTGTGGGATATACAGCACTATCACTGGCAGAAGACAGTGTTACTTAAATCTCTCATGCTGATTTTTTTCCCCCTAATAGATATTCTAAAATTTACCCCATAAGTTGGTGCCTGATGTAAAGTTATTCCACCATTGGGGCTCTTGAAGTTTTATCACAGATATTTTATTCTGCTGGGACGTTTTTTCCCACTGCTTTAATCTGCTATCAGTATAAAATAGGAAAGCACTAACTCAACTGTGCTCTACCTCAATAATGCTGCCATCCTCTGGGCTAAACTTCCTCATGTGTTTTTTAAATTTTCAAATATTAATACATTTTCAGTCTTCACTGGTTGGGGTAAATGCCAAAGAATGTATGACCTACCTGACATGGCAGCATATGGTTAATTAATGGAAACTTGCCATCTAGAGTTGTCCATTATCATGAACTACCATCAGAAATAAAACAACCATTGTGATTTTGTAGAAATTGCTCCATACGACAGCTGGGAAAAACGGGTCGCCAAAAAACTTTTAAAAAATTAAAATTTAAAAAAAAAAAAGAAATAAAGAAAAAAAAGGAAATATTTTCAAGGCTTGTCTTTCAGGAGTCAGAAGATTGAGTAGAGACTCACCGTGGCCAAGGAGAGGAGCCCAGTGCGACTTCCTGAGCTCTGCCAGGAGAGGTCTCTGCAGGACACACTACTGCGGGAAGGGCTGGGCAGCCTGTGGGTGGTCCCAGCCTTCCCCTCTGGAAAAAAGCACCTGATGTATGTTCATCCTTCATCCTGCCCAACGCTATCGGCAGGATGAAGGCAGCCCAGTTTCATCATGTGCTCCCCATTTACAAAAATTAGAGGCAGGTTTGGAAATCTTTTAGAGTTTGGAAGCACACTAATCAAGTTGTTAGAACAGTCTGGTCGAGTTGGTTTGCTTCATTTTGAACAAATAACATTCAAATATCCCAAGAAACATTTGAGTGAAACAAAAAGAACCATCTTCCTACCTTTCTTGTGACATTTACAAATCATGCAGAGCACTTATGTCCAAGCTTTAGTCTCTTTCTTATACACATGCTTAAATATTTCATTGAGCAGAGCTGACTATCACTCAAGTCTGTATAAGAATTCCTTGATTGTCTTCTCTTCCCAGTCATGGGGAATCTGCTCCCACTGTTTTCCTGCTTGTGGGAAGTCAACACATGCACACAGCACTCTCAAAAGTCTGAGGACATTTGGTGGTCAAGGAAACTTTACATAACCTGCTTAAAATTCCATGTGATATAGAATATCTGTCCTTCAAAGTGTGCAATAGACAAAACTGTGTTGAATTTTTCTAGTATTTTGCAATCAGTGATGGTACTGAAATTAGCATATAGATACAAATAATTTTGTAGCCAGTGCCATTTTACAAAATTTTCCAAGGAAATGATAGTTTCAAAGTAAGTTCATTTTTCTGCCTATGTTGTGAAGTTGTACAACTCTGTCTGCAGGGGTTTGGGAGAATTGCTTAGTTCTTTTCAGTCTCAAGCTCCCTGTCAACTAGGATAATTGAAAAGAAGAAAAAACAAATGAGAAATTTATGGTCATAGTAGAAAACATTTGTTTTCCATTTACTAGTCAGTACTTAGAAAGAAATTTATGGCAACAGTGAATGAGTAACTTGGATCAGGACACTTATGTTGGCATTGGAACATGGATTTCAGGGTCTGGCTATGGACACTGGGGCTTGGAGGTTAAAACATTTTTTTTGTCCCTTGAGTCCATTATGATATTTCATTGTCAAAAGATTATTTAGTGTTAGGAAAACAATAATGCTAAAAAATCATCCTTCCTTTCCAGTAGAGTCTCATCACCTCTTAATCACTGAAAGGTGATTAGGAAATCATTTCTCTGTCCCAAATCTCATTCTACGCACTGTGTGAGGCCTCCTGTTGATATTATATTAAGGCCTTTGGGCCATGAAAAAGGCTATTAAATCTTACAAGTTAATATGCATATACACCTTCAAATTAACAATGTGTAGTCTTTGCAACAGCTGTGAGAGCTCTGGCTTGTTGCATGAAATGCAGTATTCTCTAAGTGAAAGAATATTTTTGTTCAGTCTTTAACTTCTTTAAACAGAATAATTTTGAAGAAATCTTCTGTATGTTATGTGCCCTGTTCTACAGCAAGTGCTGTAGTATTGTACAAAAGCAGTCCAAGACCAGATGTTTTTGGTGATCCAAAAAAACCCAAGTTTTGCCATATAGATTTTACAGTGACTATTGTAATGTTCTGTGTGACTACTTCACATAAGCAATTTCAGTCTACCAAGGTCAACATTAGTTTAAATACTTGAGTGCTGAATGCTGTTAGTCCTATTTAGATCGAGAGGATGTGGGCAGTATGTCCTATTTAGATAGAGTATGGGCAGAGCTTCACTGACTTGGAGAAATTGAATCCACTCTCACCAAATCTGACCATGCCCATAGCAGTAACATCAGACTTCTTTATATGAGATAATCTGTAGTCTATATGTAACATGTATGTAATAGAACACATTTATTTCATGGCAAGCCCAGTATTTTACCTTGCTGGTGGAAAGGCTGGAAGAGAGGAGTAGAGGAACTCTCCTCCTCCCTTAATACAGGAAGAAGTACCAGAAAATTACTGAGATGCTTCCCCAATGCTGTGTCTCTGTGGTATGTCCTCCAGGAACTCCCTGCCCCTGGCCACACGCAGCCTGGAGGGTATTATCCCAACAACCAGCACTGCTGCCTTCAACCTGAGTCTCTCTCACAGTGACAGCAGAGGTCTTCAACAAAATTTTGCTCTCTGGCCTCTCCCCATTAAATTTTCCAGTCAAACAGTAGAAAGAAAAGATTTTCCTGGTGGTCATGTTGTTCCATTTGCCCATGTTCTGCATTTTATGCTCACAGAAATTCTATGACCACTGAAAAAACTGTTGTCTCGGACTGTAATCAACCACACAGGCAAAAGGGACAGCAGGTAAATGATGACATATGGAAAATCTGTGACATTTTGAGTTGTCTATTGAGAAAAATTCCACAGGTCTAGGTTTCCCACTGGTGTAGGTTATCTTTTATTGGCATTAATGGCACTTGGCAGATAAGCTTCCTTGAAAAAATTACATACCTTACTGTCCAGATGCCTGACCAGTAACCACACGAGGAAATCATCATGCTCATAGTGGAACAGTAGGTTTTCTGAAAACAGAGCACATTCCACCTCTTGGTAGAAAAGATACCTTTCATCTCTACAAGTTTGAGATATGGGAATTTAACATTATAGTCTTGCTGAAATGAAAGTGCGATGGATTATATGAGTATATTTTAAATAAAATTCTGTTACATTGATCAATCTGTGCCCTTAATGTAAAGCTGAGATTAATTCCCTAAGAAACACTATGGTACTGTATTAATACTTGAAAATGTCTTATAAATGTTTATTTTGTATTTGGCATAACAAGTGTACCGCTATAGAAATTGCTTCTATTGACCTTCAGAATACAAATTTGTTGGATTATCATGACAGACATATTCAAAATTACTCATTCTTGCCAAACATAGCATAACAACTTTTTAACATTCCTTTTTCTTTCCAACTGCTTCCACTTTCATTATATGAAATGTAGCTGTATTATATACACCCTCTCATTGCCCAACATGTTTTTTTTCAGAGTTTGAGAAGATTTACATTTGGAGCTAAATGTTTCAGTGATTGCTCTGTCGGATTTCATTATACTAGTGTAGTTAATCAAAGAAGGTCCAGCCTTGCAACCATGATTCATTGTACATTTTTTTGAACTTAGTCATTTATACTGAATGAATATACACATTATCACCAGAGTATCAGATTTCCTTTAACAGCCTGCACAACACTGCACTGTAGTGCCTTAGTAAACTGCTTATGCCATGTGCACACTGCAGCTGCTTTTCTGTTTTTTTAATTTTTTCCCTTTTTGAGGAATTAATTGAAAGCCATTCTCCTTACCAGGGGAATGAGACACTCACTGGGTGTGTAGCCAGTGCTAGGGAAATGGTATTCTGTTGTTGTCCTAATGACTGCAATTTCACTATACACTCAGATATTTTCAGGTCTACACACTACAGGGATATTAACAGATATACTACACATGCAGCTGGGTGGTCTGCACAATAGTCATTAAGGAGAAATCCCCAAATAATTGTAATATGCTCAAGTTTGGCTGATGTTTATTCAACCACATGCTTAATAGCGTAGTTCAGTTACATGCAAGAGAACCACTGGGTTTGGTATGGCTAAAAAAAGATTTTGCAGTTTCTGTTTCCTTCTCTTGGACAATCTAATCTTGGTTTTGCCACTTCTGTTGAGAGGTAAAATTCTTTTACCCTCCAAGAACCCCTGGAGGCAAAGATTCAAGGTAGTAGCCTAGGTTAACTAACACTTTCTATTTTGCAGAGTTTTATGCTGCCTAGCATCTGTATTTAATGTGCTGGCAGAGTTGAGCTAAAGCCTCAGCAACCTGTTTTAAATGCTATAAATCAAACATACAGAGCTATTTAGCTGCCTAGAGGTGAAGATGGGTGTTTAGAAAGATTTATCTAAATGCCTAAACAGGTCAGGTACTTAATTCCCACTGAAATCGAATGACAGTACTTCAAATACCTCTGTAAATCAAGATGCTTGTACTTCTGCCAACAATGGATTTTTGAAATGTGTTAATACTAGCACCTGCTATTGTCATACTTTTATTCTCTGTCTGGACTGAACACTTGTGACAGACACATGCTTTTAGTATAATGTGGAGGGAAGCAGTACTATGTGGAGAAAAGTAATACTAGCAAAACCAGTTTTGACAAGCATCTAGGTAAAATTCAGGCACAGCTGATTGGGTATCTCTGTATTCCTAATCTCTGTTTATGCACAGCTGGCTCATTACAGCATGTGGTGTTCACCATTTCCAATACAGAAAAAACACGCTGGCTGTTAGGTGTAAGGTGTGAGTGAATGAGAAGCCAGTCTGTGTGAAGAGAACAATGGTGATTGTCCACTTTGCATCAGTTGCTTAGTAAAAGTAAATGTGGCAAGAAGGGAAAATCTTGTAGATATCCAGTATATTACTGTTCTGTGAAAACTGGTGCCAGCTTCTAAGCTAAATTACTGTAAGTTTGCATCCAGTATGTTAAATGGATATAAATTAATTGGATACCGATATGTAAGATTTCCTTGATTGGAAGGATCCTCCACTTATTTAAAGCCCTCCCCCAACAGCTCCTCTGACACAGCTCCTTTTAGCTGTTGTCATAGAAGAAGTATATTACAAAAGCAAGAAGTGATTTTCACCTCCTCAAGCAACCCTGAGCACAATGGTTAGATAGCACAGCATGGAACAAAATCGATTTTGAGGATGACTATTGGATGGCTGCTGCTACTGTCATCAGCCTAGTTTGCTACTGCCTAGGAACTATTTTTCGTCTTAACAAAAGGTACCCAACAGCATCAAACAGTTACAAAAAGGGGACATAGACAAATAGAATGCAAATATCTGCCCCTGGGATTGTCTTTGTGTCCCCAGTGTCACTTATCTGCCCTACCAACAGCATACTCTTAATTCATTCGCCTGTCTAAAAATGAGATTGTATATTTTGTTGGCTATGTGATAATGACAATCCCCTTTTGTGTTTGCTTTCTACACACATTTGAATGATTGCCTTTTACTGGCACAAATGGTCATAGAACACATGCTCCCCTGTCACATGCAGGGATATTCACTAAAAACTAAATGTCATAGTCATATGTGTAAGTATTTATATCAGAAATATATGCTAGTTTTTCTACTGCATGAATAGAAAGGATACCTTGTGACTCATCTGGCTTGTCACAACTAAACAATCCAACCAAGTTGTCAAATAGTTGCATATTGGTTTTGGATTAATCTACATGGTTAATGGTTACTTTAAAAAAAAATATTTCAAATAACAAATTAATCTGGAAAATGATGAGCTTTTTGCAAAAAAAAAAAGGAAACGTGTCTGATGAAATATTCATTGTGAATTATTCACCAATCTCAAACTGTAGAAAGTGTTAAGATAAAAGATCTGTAAACTCATCAAACATTCAACAAAATTCACCAACCCTGCTGCATCTTTCTTTTTTTTTTTTTGGTCATGGCATTTCTGCCTATGAAAATATACTCATGAATTTGCAAGATTCTACATATTTTATGTTTATTTCCTGAACTAACAATTATTCAGCAGTTAAAGCAAATCTATATTTCCAATAGATCTGTGGTGTTTTGTTTTATTGCTTTACTTCAAAGACATATTAGTATTTCATATAGATTAATGCTGCTTAGAACACATAGCTTAATTTCTTCCCAGTGCATATGATTTCAACAACTCCAACTCTCCAACAAGAGGGGAAGACTATTCAGCCTTCCTGATATTAAATAAAAAGAATGCAAGTAGGAGGAAGTAGTATATAAATATTAATTTATCTTAATCATCCTTGTAATTTTATATGACTAATTTACTCGCATGTAGAAGTTTTTTTATGCCTACTGAGCCGTGAATTGAGGGTATGCATTGCCCTCATACAGGATGTTGGACTATTTGCTTCTGGTGAAACTTTCCCCAATGTACTAGGGAATGTAAAGATAGCTGGGAACTTTCCTATGGATCCTAATACTCTAAAGATAGACCTGCATAGATAATTCCTATTGCAAGCACCTTGACTACATTGTGATGAGCAGAATACAAATTTTGGGGAATTTTTAAAAATATCTAAACAGTGGAATGTACAATTGTTTACTTTTCAGACTTAAACCATCATTCAATTAGATTGTTTTCCACAACAGAACTTTCACCACAAAAGTCTGACTACATAATTTCCCGATCTCTTTAAAGGAAGTTATTGCCTTTTATGATAGGCTAGAAAAGTGCTTTTTGGGAAGATAAATAGCCGCCTTAGATGGGATTCTTGAGAGAAGAAGTCCAGCAGATCACTTTAAAGATTGCTTTTTTAATAAGAAATCCTACACAGTTAAACTCTGATAGGAAATACAGTAAATGTTTAACAGAATAGCACCACCCTTTTTTGCAAAACACACAAAAATCATACTATTTTACTTCCAATTAGTGAGTAGGAAGCAAAATGTTATACTGAACATAAAAATATGAAATTTTAGAGTATTGAATTGTGACTACATAGAATTTTTCAGGCAAGCACCCCCTTGCCCCAGTTCTTCAGAAATGTGACTTCTGAAATCCACAAATTAGGAAGAGGCAGGAAAAAATCCTCTACTTTATTGGTATATGAATCCCAGTATTACCAGTTATATTGTGCCTGGGCCAGTCTGACCCTCGCTGCTGGGCCAAAGGCAGCAACTGAGGTGTATCACCCCAGAGATACCTTGGCTTGCTGGAGATTGCAGCTGGGCACTGAACAAGTCCAGGCTTGTAAGGAACTCCGTTTACCTCAGGAGGAAGACTTCAGGCGATGGTGAGGAGGAAAAGGAGACGGATTCTGCCGGAGGGTAGGTATCCAGAGATTTATTCCATGGTCACAGAGGTCTGAATCACAGGCAACAGCTCCAACAGAATCCAGAGCACATGGTCTGATCACCTTTTTAAGCTCCTGGGGGAGGGGGAGGGAAGGGACAGGTGAGCCACCAACCAGGTGAGAGGGGCAGGGTCTCAGGGGAGGATGACACGCAGACAGGCCAATGACCTCTGGGCATAGGGGCATCTTTTGAACTTGACCAACCACACAACGACTTTCCTGGAATGTTAAACCTGATTGATAGGACTCACTCAGCAAGGGGGCAGGGAGAGAGGTATAGGCACACCTGGGAAGGGACCCGGAAGTTTAAAACAGGCTATTATAACACACTGCAATACTACTTTTTTTTTTTTTTTTAATATATATATATATATAGATAGTGTGGAAGAAAATGTCTATCCAAACATTTGGGAAGATGCTTAAAGTTTGTACACAAACCCTAAAGCAACAGTTAGTAAGTCACTAGATGGAGATACTAGAAGGCAGCTTATAAGTACTGATCTGTTGAGGGCTTTGTTATTGGTCATTTGTGTCTGTTGAAAGTGTTCTAACAATTTACTGTCAATGACAACAGGATCATGGAGCTGGGATCACTCTAGAATTGATAGCATTTACTAGGATAGATGCAGGCCACATTCTAGATACATCCAGAAGCACTAAAGAGCGAAAAGGCATCCTTCCCAGCCAACATAGTTAAATGCTAGTTCCCAGTATAGTATATCCAGGCCCTTGAGCACAGAGTGTATTGGTCTCTTATTCATTCAGATTTATTTATTTAATTAATGTCCTTTATAAAAATCAAATGCTTACAAAGTGCATAAGGAGACCTCAGGCGGATGAATCACCTTTATCTTTTCCCACCCTCACTAATCCTGCTATTTGACTCATGATAAGAGAAAAAAACTTCACTTATCAAAATCAGGCATTTGAAAATAGATATCTAATGGTGCAGAAATGTGTCTTACTAATTCTGGATCCAAGGCACATGTACATATAGGAATGATCATTTAAGATAAACTTAACTTTTCACTAAGACTGACTGTAACTTAAGAAAATGTTATTTTAAGATAAAAATAGGCTAAGCACCATCTGTATTCTCTGGTTCACTATGTGAAATGGGAAGCACATCAGAATACACCTCAAGGTATTAAAAGCAACATATCCTCCCATCAACTGCATGTCACCATACTACAAAAGTCTTGCTGCTAAGACTACCTCAGAACTGAAGTGAACAGGAAAATCCCTTTTAAATAATTAGAGGTTTTAAAAATGCAGTTTAAAAATGAAGCCAACCTAAGGAGAGACAATCCATGTCCATGTTATAAGCTTCATGATGTAAAAAGTCTCCTGAGCACTACTTGCATGCACAAAATTGTTGTTTCCTGCCATTTTAAAGGTTACATTTTAAAAGTCAGGCTTATATAGGAGGTACGACTGAAAACCAACCTGAGCAACAACAGAAGGATAAGAAGAGATGAACAGCTCTTTTAAACAGTGTGTTTAGGAGAAAGAGGAATTTCTAGAGCTTCTGTGTTTTATTTGGAGGCAGTACTGTTCCTGGATATTACCAGAAAAAGGCCAGTTTGAGGTTCAGTGACTCAGTGTAAATGGCTGTGAAGACCAGCCCAGGCTACAGCACAATGAAGTGGGAGCAATAGAATTTAACACAAGGCCAGCAGGTGAGTGCCTCCTTGGGAGGTTCTCACAGATGACCCCACATCTGAAAACCTCCTGTATATGTTTTATGTGAGTCAATTGAAAAATTCATTGACTTAATAATCAGCACCTCCTTAAGTCCTTTCTTGAAATGGGTCAAGGGATACAGGAAAAAAAGAATGCCAGACAGAGAATAAATAAAGAAGGTAGAGAAGAAATTAGTTAATGCAATTACATGCTTTGGTTATTTTATCAAAAAGCCAACCCAACAAGCATGCAAAGCCAAAGCATCTCAAGCATACCTTGCATTCATTTATTTATGGCTTAATTTTACTTTCTTCTTATAGAAATAGTGTTGCACTGTTATTACTATTAGTTTATTAACATTTAATTTTCCCAGAAAAGTAAAAGTATGCTTTAAAGGTAAGGTATTTTAGCAATGTTTAGCCCTTTCTGTCATATTCTTCTACTGTGCTTAATTTAAATGTGTAATCTGCAAAATTATTTTAGCAATGTAAAGTTTTTCTTAGTTCTAATGAAAGACAGAAGACTAAAGTGTCACCAGCTGCTATGGAAACTTCCCTGTCCAACCATCCAGAAGCCACTCTGGCAGTCACTCCCATGCCACCTGAACTGGGACTGAGGTCCCATCGCAGCTACACTCCCGTGCTCACCCAGCCTAAGTGAAACCAGTGTGAGAACAGGTTTCCTGACTGGCATGACGCCACATTTCCACAGCACTCTCAGGCATCTTGATCCTTAGAATAATCTAATCGTGGTGCAATAACTAAATAAGAAAAATAACAGCTTGAGAGGGGTGCCTCTGAATAGACCCTGAACAAAGGATCCCCTGGGCTTTTACGCACTCACAGTCTAAGGATAGGCAAGGAAAGGAAAACCTGGGACTCACATGCTCTTGCTGTGCCTCAGTGTCCCTTCACTTGGCCAGGCCACATGTCCCCGAGCCCTTTGTTATGGAAAGGGTCAGCAGTTCCCAGCCTATTGCCCAGGGCTTTCAGCTGCCAGAGCTCAACCTGCAGCTCCTACTGCAGCTGCATCCATAGCTAGCTACCTGCACTGAACATATTCCTCAAAAACCACCGCCCTCCTCCACCCTACACACTTCATCCTAGGCATCATTAAGCTGGGATTAATTTCTATTTACTTATTTTTCTCCAAATCTCTTGGGCCCTGTGCATCATTATCTTCAATGAGCATCTTTAGTAAACAGGACATTTAAGTGTATTTGTGTTGTTCTGGCTTGTTGCAGTTGTTTAACTGATTGGATCACATGCTGCTATGATAATTTAAAAGAGAAAAGGTTTTTACAGCAAAATACACTGGAATGTTTTGCAGCAGACTAAGGAGAGAGTTGTATTAATTTTTTTTATTTTCTCAATAATGTCTCTGTTTTCAAACACCCTGGAGATTATGAATCTCTCCCACACACACACGTGCGCCTTCTGATCATCTTGACTCTGAAGGTTCAGGGTTAATAATTTCCATTGCATAAAGAATTCATTTTTCCTTATGATGAAGAATCTTCTGAGGTTAATTTGAAAATGCACTTGAGTTGGGGCCTGCCATGGAGTACTTCAGGTTACAGCACACATGATCTTGAACCTTAAATCTCTTGGTTTTTTGCTAGTCTAGGAAAAGACAATTGTATTACTGATACCTACAGACAAGATTGGTTCTTTCTGCCTTCTTGACAGTTCTGCAACTTTGGATTGATCTTCAGGTTTGAATATGAATATATTGTTCATGATATGAAGTTTTCAACAACTACAGTAACTTGAAAATTCTGCCTTGATGGTAAAAAGAAATGAAGTGGTTGTTTTGAGTAAATCCATGCATGCTTAAGTAAAACAACAGATCAGAATATTGAAGACTGGTTGTTTTATGTCATATAAGGATTTAGTTATGTTTCAATTTGTGGGAATTGGATTAGAACTGATTTGG
Source organism: Ammospiza caudacuta (assembly GCF_027887145.1). NCBI lineage: Eukaryota > Metazoa > Chordata > Aves > Passeriformes > Passerellidae > Ammospiza > Ammospiza caudacuta. The sequence goes on along the minus strand of NC_080632.1, from coordinate 33,210,079 downwards.
GCTGCCCATGATAAATCAGCATGCTAGGAGCAGAAGGAAGTGAGGTTGGTCACCTTTGCTCCACTGCTCCCCCCTCATCCCAACTACTAGACATAGATACTAGCTAGCTCTTTTTGCTGTATGATTTATAATAGTCAATCCCATACAGTTCCAATCATTGGTAGGTGACATGATACCACATTTCCAACCTGAGTTTTTTCATGAAAATCCTATCAGTTTTATTTTTGGAAAATTGGTCCACAATCCAGAAGAAGTAAAGTTTTAGGGTCAAATCTTGAAAAAAGGCTGAAGAACAATAGGAACAGTGCACACTCTCTCCCACATGCACATGGGCATTTGCTCACCTGCCTGTTGCCTACAGCCGCAGTAACATAGACAGGCACTTTTAATCAGATGTCCATTTTTTCATATGCTACTTGGAGCCCCTGCTATGAAATTTTAAATGCACAAACATGATTGGTTGTACTCTTTGTATGTAGATATTCAACTAATATCAGTAATGAATCATTTGAGTTTTCTTTTTTGTTGATTCTCTGGAATGTTTGGGTGAGCTTCACATCTAAGCTCACCCAGATTCTTCTTCACATGAATCTGAACAATCCCAATAAATCCAGATGGTACATTTTTACACCAATTTTGCTTAGCTAGAAGTAGCTGCTCAAGAAGAGTGAATACTTGTGGAATTAGGCCTTGTATATAAAGTCTTCTTTCTCAGGGATTTCAACAGCATTAATTAATTCTCATCATCCTGCTGTGTGTAGCTAGAAATTTTACTATCCCTATTTCAGAGATGGATAAAATTAGTCATATAAAGGTTAAGTGATTTGTGCAAGGTCATGTTGCAACTCTGTAGCAGGGCTGAGAACAGAATTAGAAGTCACAACCTGTGTTACCTTGGGCTAATGACAAATCCACATGCCACGTGTTATCCTTTCAAAAATGACACATACTCAGACAAGGCTGACTATAAATTAAGTATTTAAGAGATTCTTTATATAGCTCTTAATATTGTATGTATCATAAAGGGGCTCAGGTGCACTTGATGGAACACTGGTTCTCTGAGTTGAGAAATACCCTTTTCCAATTGGTGAAATGCATAACTTGCATGGGCAAAATGAACTGTATACCAAATGCTCAGTTGATCCTAGTGCTTGGTGAAAAAGTCTGCGTAGGAAAAACAAGTCAACTAGAATAGAAGAGTGAAAGCAATTTCCATGGGAGCATCTGAAGTGAAATCCTTCCTTCCATTCTTAGGAGACCATGAATGCCTTGTGTAGGCAGAAAAACAGAAGTTCTTGCAAGGTTCACAGTGAGCAGATTCTCCAAATCTCTGAAAGAATGCAAATAGTCAAGAAAGTCTTCCATTGCTGCAAGACATCATTTCCTACAGTCGCCATCAATGCTGAAGCTAACAAAACTGTCTGTGTCTGTCTCATCTATATAATTCAGCAGTAATTGTATAGCTCTGGGATAGACATTACACTTCTGGCTTCTGCTTGTCACTAAATAAAAAATGTGTCTGTGTTAAATGACATGGCCTTGACTGGACTTGGGGTGATGGGGTGGGGAAACCACGACATTCAAGGCATTTATTTATGAAGAGGAGAAATTATGTTTGTCAGTTTCAGATAAAGGTTATTGCTCCATCCTCAAGAGAACAGACAAGATACAGATCCTAATAACTTGGCAATTTAATGCAAAACAAAATGTGAGGGCAGCAAAAACAGAAAGGAAAGTTTTACTGCTTAAAAATAATTTGAGTTTTACTTAAATTTAATAAAAAATAATTATATAATTAAGTGGCTGAGTTACTAATAAGAAATGAAGTGTCAAATAGTACTATTGCAGAAGTTAGTAGTCAGAGGTCAGTGATGTGTTTTTTTAGTTTGCATTCTGATGGTACCCAAAAAAGTCATCAAGATAAGGACTCAGTTATCATTTTTCATTTTTTTCTGATGTATTGTATTAGGCACAAGGAAAACATACAATAAGAGCAGTCCCTGCCCAAAAGACCTTACAGTCAAAAACAGTCAGTGGGATAATACAAGGGTAAAGTAGTATCTCAGCGGTTTCATTTCCTTCACTTTAAAAAATTCATTTATTGTCATTTTTATTACAGTAACAGGGAATGAGGAAGTTTAAAATGGCTGAGGGAGATGAAGAAACAGCAGAAAATTAATTAGAAAGGAAAGAAGACGCCAGAGTGGAGGTGTGGCAGGAAGGCTGAAAGTCAAAAGCAGAAAAGGAGAGAAAGGATGGAACTTAGCTGGCAAGCAGGGACCCAGGTGAAGCCAGGTAAGTATTTTAGTGCAGCTGTGGGAAAGGGGCTTCCCAAAGAAATTTAAAAAGGGCAGAGATTCTCAGAAGACTCCAAGACTTCTTTCTTTTGTGCTATATTGTCCTAGTAATGAACGCCACTAAATTTTTAACACCAATTAGCAATGGCAGAATCTTCAGATCAGTTCTGGTGCTGATGTTTTGGCTCTCCTAGTTACAAACTACTTTTGATCCTTACAGTAAAAACCTGCCCCCAAACTACCTGCTTCCATTATTTTTAATGACTGCAGAGATTCTCTGCTGGTGGGGTGATTTTATTTTATCAAGTGGATTTGGTCCAAAATGTTGGGAGGAAAATGGAGGATGCTGGTGGGAAAGGAGGTGTGCAGTTAATATATTGATGTGAGGCCTGTAAGATCAGAGATAAAGCACCACCATTACCTTTTCATACCTTTGCATTACTAGCCATTACTGAATGACATGGTGCAGAAAGGCTGTTAGAGAAGGCTAATGCCTATACAGCTGGTGTAATGAAGAAATGGGAGATTTAGGCACAGGAAACCACAGCTCCAACAGAAGGAGCTGAAAAGATATAGATAAGATTAGTGACATATGTAAAGGCATAGATAATGTGTGACAGAGTCTGCCCAGCTGAATAGGCTGAAGCCAGCAGTAATAGGAAGTCCATGTTCTCCCTAATCCTCCCAGATAAGCTGTTCCATCCAGAATTATCAGCCAACAATCTTCAGGGTATCAGGCTGAAAATGAAGTTTCAGACTGCTTTGATTCCTCATCCATAAATGAGAAAGTGCCTGAAGGATCTTTATTTATTCTCGCTCCCTCCGAAACACTCTTCAAAAAGTGCCAATATACTAGCAACAGATGCATAAAGCCTCGCTTACTTTGATTGACAGAACATGATATAAAGCAACTCTCACTTGACATTTCAGTTTCCTAAGGCTTCAAGCAAGTGTATGTGTGTGTGTAACTTTAAAACTTCACAAGGAACGGAAAGGGGATATAGGCAAACTTCAAGAAAATAATAGAGTAGAGTACAACATTTCTCTTGTTTCAAGATCTCATATGACAAGTAATTTCAGTGTATTGTTTCAGTCCTGTGTTTATTAAATGCCTGCAATATTTGCACCTCTTGGTTTTTGTAATCTTTCAAAATAATTAATATATATGTCCCTAGGAAATAAGTTTAATTGGAAAAGTTAAAGGAGTTTAGAAAAAACTTTCAAAATATGAATCAGCATGAAAAGGAATATGGATTAATATCTTTTTTCAAACAAATGAGAATTATCAAAAAGGTAAAGGAAGAATTTTTGTTGGGTTTTATGTTTCTGTTCCATGCAGGGATGAAGGAAGAATGGTGGAACCCACCTGTAGTGTGCCTGTTTTCCTGATGTAACTACTGTAGTCTGACTCCCCTGAGGAAGCAATCAGGGCAATGGTTATGAGAAATCTTTGCACTGTGTCCTCATTAGGTTTTATGCTTTAATATGTTTTCCTGTTTTTACACCTGGTTTGCCTGGAGCTTCCAGTGACAATATATTCTAAGTACGTGAACACTCCGGAACACTGACAAAATCTTGGGGATTAAAGAATTTGTACCTGGAGAGAAAGGAAACTACTTGAAAGAATCTGTAACCCTCAACGCTTTATGATAGGATGCATCTGTTTCTCCTAATGAGGAATGCTTTTCACCTCTGAAAGAAAGAAAAAAACAAAACCCCTCTGTGCGTAAGTTTTTTTGGGGAAAAGAATAGAACCAGAACCATGATCAAAGGAAACAGGCAGGTTTCTTACTTTTTATTTACAATGGGCAACCAAGATAATTAAATAAAATACAACTAGCGGTAGAACATTAGAAAAGGGAAATTGTTCCTGAATATTATCAGGAAACTTCAAAGAAAGGGTGAAGAAATGTAGATGAAGCATTCCAACTTTTCTTTCCTCTGGTTCTATTACCCCGACAAAAAGCTGTAAATTACCTGCCTCCAAACCTTAAAAAGTGCTGCTTGCACCTGTTAAATAATTGCCAAAAAAAACCCCCACTGCTAATTTTTGCAATGCAACTAATATTTCAGAATACTAATTATAAGATAAAATAATGAACAACTAGTCTTTTCAGAAATAATCATGATTTTCAGATATTGCAAACTTTTTAAGGCACTAGCTTTTCCAATACTACTAGCACAATTTTTCTATTTCCTCTTGCTCTTGCTTGATGCTATTTAATGTAACAAAGATAACTGATTGAAATATCCTGTGCTATCTGTTTCCTATAGGGAAAAAAGTAAAACTGAAGGAGATTTCTTTCTAATGCTGATTGCAATATACTTACATTTTGAGGAAGTATATGTGAGCTTTGAGAACACACAACAAATACATTCCTGACTGGTTCTCCATAGTGTTTTGCATTTTCTGTCTTAATTTGTCCTATTGGAATGACTGTAAAGAATTTCTCTGCTGGTTAACCTGTGCTGAAGAGTGGTAGCAGGTCATTACCAAATCATTTAAAGGAATGCACTCTTAAGTCAATGCCCCTGCTACTGAATGCAGTGACAGGACTAACAGAAATCTCCAATCCAAGGAATCCTGTGGGAAAATCTGGGAATAGGGGAATGAATCTTAGCTAAAGCAGAATTAGAAAGGGAAAGCAATACAAGTTAGAAGAAAGGTAGGTTTGGAAATGAATACTTCATCTTCAAATGCAGACAAAGCATGTCTTTCTTGTATTTTCTTCTTTCTTATCCTTCACTACTGGGCCATTCATATCTTTTCTGGATTCCTAAAACAGACAACCTAGAAAACAGAATACCTATGCCCAGCTTTTCATCACAATGTATTGTAGAAAACAAGAAATGTAGTTTTGTTTCTGTACTCTTAACTATAAGGGAGTAGGAAAACTCTTAACTCTCTCTCCAGTTACTAGACTTCTGTTTGCTGAAAGATGGTAAGAAAAAAATAAACTAATATTTACAGTGTTGAGTGTCCAGGTGAACACTGCAGAACAGTGGTGGGGAGTAATGTCCATGTTCACACTTGGAGTCATGAAACACAAATGCAAGTCCCATCAAGGTCAGTAAGGATTATCCTTACTCAAATGACCTTGGAACTGAATCCTTTTGATGTATCTTTGGCCATCTTATCAATTCAATTAGTGGACTTCAACAGATATTGGCCTCTTTAATTTACAGGTGGCAGCCATTGTGAATGTGCTAAAGACAAGTCTGTAGGCATTGCTTAATAATTTTCCTCAGCTGCAGATTATTCTCTTGTACATTGCAGCTAGATGTTTTTCTGTGGATATGGAAAGTACCTTATATATTTTTAAGTGAACAGAATTTATTAACCACGCTTTAGGATGAATTTCAACTGGCTGCGAGAAAAAGCACAGTTGAAAGACTGTGTACCAGCGAGGCCGTGCTTTGCCCATACATAAAATGTGAGAGAGGCAAAACAAGATAAAAGAGATTAAGGGGGAAAAGATAGGTCCTGTTGATTTCAAACAACCAATTGAAGACTTTATTTTGAGGACAAACAGGACAGTGAAAGGATTAAGAAATCTGTCGGGTTTCTCAAAGCCTTATGGCAAGGCTGTTTCCTCCACCTATGTGGGCAGGTTAGACAATAAGGTAAAAGCTTGTAAACCTCCACTTTTTTGTACTGCCCAATTTAGTTAAGGTAACTGATGTCTCCAATGTCTTCTGCACAATGCAAAACACCTTCTGGAAGTGCTGACATGCTGGCATAACCTGTATTCCAAAACCAAACCAAAACAAAAAATGCAGAAAAAGAAAAAAACCCAAACAAACAAACATACAAACAAAGAGGAGCTTTAAAGAGTTAAATAATTTGAAATGCCACAAAAAGTGCTCCCACAGTTTTAAAATGTTAATCAGTTATGAAAGTGTAAGTTGTCCCCTGCTGATAAAGAAAATGAACACAGGAAGAGAGGAAAAATTGGAGTTTCTGAATTAAGAATCTGTGTGGCTTTTCATCAACACTTGGTGAGCAATCCAAAGACTCAAGCCTGTTACCTAGCAGACTGCTGTACAACTCTGCATTTTGCATTACATACACATTCAGAACCATGGTGCCTACCTGTGTTTCTGTGGTAGCCATTTTTGCTGTGCAGGTGCTGTGGATGACAGAGGAGAGCACTGAGACATTTAGAGGTCTTTCTGAAAGCACCTGAACTCACTGATTGCTTTCATTGCCAATTACCATGATTCTTAGACAGTCCTAAGGGAACTATCACCTGCCCTACATCCTTTGCTCTGGCTGATTTAGCTCAAGTGGAGTAAGAGACAAAGAAACCGGGAAGTTGTTACTTCTCTGTGGGTATTTGCAGAGATGGATCCTGGATTCCCATCCTGCCACCAATGCTTCTGTGCAGAATGAAGGGGAGATCTCTAAATTACATTAACTTTACCTTGCAGTACATGTGCAAAGAGATTTTGTCATTATTTTGTTTTGGGAGTCCTTTTTCTTTTGGTCTTCAGCCTGACTTTGTCTTGATATTTTTAGTTTTTAGAGCTTAATTTCATAAGGTGAGGGCAGAGGTGGTTAATTCTGAAGAATCAAGATGATGAAAACCCCATTCAGGGGGGAAGTCTTCACTGTAAGAAGCACACAACATAGTGTTTTTCCCTAGATTATCTGTTATAACAAAGCTGGGAGAGAGATAAAAAAACAGTAAATATAAAGCATAGTTTTCTTCTTTTGCTGCAATCAAAAAAGATGCCTTAAACTTGCACTAAGACAAAAATACACAAAACAGACTTTTCTAATTTTAAACTGGCATTTGCTTGTTTATTTTAAATATGTTGAATTTTATAAATTCTAAACTTGTGAGCTCAAAGTGGGATGCCTCTCATGGCCCCAAGCAAACATCTCTGATTTTAACATCCTATTATGCATGGATGAAAAGCTAAGCTAATAACTAATTTTCACCCTCACAACACAGCCATCTCTGACAAGATTAAAAGCGATTGTTTCTAAGGGATGTTTACTAACATTAGCTCAAAGTGGACAAGTGGGCAAGTCAGGAGGCAAAGTGCAATCTTGCTTTAGAACATTAGAACCAGGCAATTTTGGTACTGCACATATAAAAATACACCACACTCAAAAGAGGGGAAAAGACAATGGGCAAAGACCTCATCATATTAATTAACTAAAAGCAACATAGGAAGAGACTAAGGAAATGCCTAAACATATTATAAATGAGCATTTATTTTCATGCTGTCTGTGAATATTACACAATCTTTCTTCATCTTTATGCCCAAACTGGATGTGTTATGTATCACCAACACTCTCAGCATATATGAGAGTTTGTGTAACAACTGTATGAGAGAGAATAACTTCTTCCACATTCATATGAGCTCACATACAGAAATTTACCTCCTTAAAATGAAATAATGTAAATAATTTTCATCTTGCTAAATAGAACCACTTAAGGAACTCTTAATAGAAACTGAAATGTTACATCTGGTCATGTAAACCCTTCCTTTGTTCAACTTCTTAACAACTGCTGTGTGTGCACTACCTTTTAGCTTAGAGAAAATACATATCTGTTTGTGGTCACTAAAGACACTATGGTACTTTCTATGGAGATGCTTGTGAATGTCAATATCAAAGTTAAACTATAGCTTGGGTATCAAGGTCTACCTAAACTTTCCCATGAAGTTTGTCTGAGGCTGTTCTCTGTTTCCTTTTCTCTGCAGGATGACCATGCAGTGCAGCTCTGAATGGCCTAATAATTACCTCATTTTATCTTGCGCTATATGCAACTACATCTCAGTGGAGAAATTAAAGATTACTCATCCATGTTTTCCTAGTTTTGTTTTTGTGGTTTTGTTTTATTTGGTTTGGATGTTGGGGTTTTTTGTTGGTTTGTTGTGAGAAGCCAATGAGTTTGTTATGCCTCATCAACGGTTGTCAGAGGCATATGGGGGTCGGGTTGCACGTGTGCCACGTCCCGGAGACGGCCGGGGCCGGGAGAAGAAGGAGGAAAGCGTTGTCTCTGGGGGTGCCTTTGCCTGGCACCATTTCATGTCCCACAGGGGACAGGCAGTCAGCAAGGGAACCCCGAAGGCTCTGTACCCCAGGGACGCTCTCCCGCCAGACGGCAGAAGGTCTCTGCCCGCGGGCTGCGCTGGCACACCGGCCTGGGCCGTGCTCTCCCGTCCGCAGGCGGATCTGGGGAGGAGCGGGGCGCATGGAAAGGAACCGCACCCCAAGCTCCGGGGGCTGTTCTGTCCCTTGCCTTTCGACTCTCTTGGGAGGGCTTTTCGAACTCGCTTTTGGACTCCTGCCTCGCTGGCCCTCGCGTCTGTGCTGCTTCCCTGAGTCCCTGGCCAGGCCCGGTCCGCTTCGTCCCTGCGTCCGGCCCTGCCGCCTCCGAGCCTGACCAGGCCGCTCCTGGCCGCGACCCTGCCCGATCCCCTCCCCTCGTGTCCCGCCGCCCTGCCCGGGCTCCTGCCCCATCCCCTCCCCTCGTGTCCCGCCGCCCTGCCCGGGCTCCGGCCCCATCCCCTCCCCTCGTGTCCCGCCCGCAGGGGCCGTGCCCAGGCCGGCAGCTGCACAGCGCCGCCTCAGCGGGGACATGGCCCGCACCTCCGGGGCTAACGCCCTCTGTCCCTCTGCTCCTCTCGCCTTCTCTCTCTACAGTCCCGCTTCTTTCCCAGTTTTCTTCTTCTTGCTCTATCTTCTCTAGCCCTCTTAAGTAGGGTAAGTCCTTTTTATTTTGTCTTTTTGTTACCCATAAACTGTTCACAGACACAACGTTTTCCTCGTTTGGCTTAATTTGGTTCCTGACCATGCATTATTAAAAGAACTCATTGCTGTTCTCCACACTGGAACACAGCACTTGGGTTTTGGGGATTTTTTTCTGAAGTTCTGTGCACCTTTAGAAGGCCACTGAGATTTCAGGGCTCTAAAAATTCTCTTACTCATTATCATTACCAGCAACACAAAGATGCTATTTAAATAGAAAACAAGGCTGAAAATCCTGAATAAGAGAAAAGACGTCAAGAAATCCCCCTTATAATTACTGATGACTGCAGGTGAAATTTAACTGTAAGGTTGACACATAAATTGATATGGCCATTACCAGACACTGTGCAACTTGTGATGTATCTCTTAGTGGCAGAATAGATAACAAGATCAATTGCTCATTTCAGCTGAAGAGACAAGAATGGCCTAGACACAAAGGAAGAAAAAAAAAATGGAAAAAAAAGGGAAAAAAAAGGTAGAGGTAGTGGATATTGCCTGACCAGTACTGAGTTTACACCACTGTACAAGAAGCAACTGCAATTTTTATCAATGCAGTTAAGACAGATTTAAACTAACTCTGATGTCAGTGGCAGGGTAGTTGTAGAGATGCAAACTTAATTAGTTAAAGGCATGAACCATGCTCATTTTTCCATGGTTTGCACCTTTCACTGAACTCCAGAGAGCCACTGTAACACTACTTATTATTCAAGAAAGTTTATTCTTAGCAGAACTGAGCATTTCTTTCAATATTGCTGTCACACCTGGGGTGTGACTTTTTTTGCCTCTGTTTGAGTGGTACAACCATCTGGAAAACGAATATACCTGCCTTGTTGAGGATTATCCATTTGTTAAAGCACCTGCCTGGAGCATGGCCCACAATACCTGACCTTCTGACCTTCAGTTCTGAGTGATCCCACAGTCTCAGGTAGTCAGCAATGACAGAACAGTTTTAGATGGCTCTAATTTATACCAAACTCAATCTGGCCTCTGCCAGTCCCAAAATCACAGGACTGTAAAAATAGATTCAGGCCATGCTTTTCCCACCTTTCCTTGTAGCTCAGGCAGACAAAGAGCTTATCCAGCAGCTGTACAGCTACTGATTAACTCAGAAAAGTCTCTTCTAAAACAATTTAGAAATTGGACCAAAAAATAAAAATAGTTGATATTTAAGATATTGTATCTGAGAACTGAAATCTGAAAGCCTAGAACAGCAACCTTAGAATGCACCCTTTTCCCTTTATTTTTCTTTTTACTCAAGAAAGAATAATTTCTCAGGGAACAAAACACACTTATTTATAACACAGTATGTAATCAGTTCAATCTACCCTCTACCAATAGAAACAACAAAATTTCTACTCAGAACACTGAACAGAAATACATTAAAAACATGACATGGGCCCTTCAGAGGTTTTCAATTATTAGTTTTCTTGCATTGCACAAAAGTACAAGCTGTCATTGTATAGTGGCTTTTTAAAATTCAGAGTATGAAATAGATGAGTTTTCTCCATACACAGATGTTAAGCCCTACCATTGCAAGATGTAAACTCTCCCTCTTTTTAATCTCCTTGCTTCTTTAATGATTCCTGAATACTACAGTTTACATAGATGGAAAATATAACAATGAAAAGCATCAGAGCCCATGGAGCAGGATATGGATCTTTGAGATGCTCTATTTCTTTTCCAGGCTATGTCATTAGCTCCCCATGTTGCCACCAATGGGTCATTCTGTTTGGCTGCTTTGGGCTCCCTGTTATGCAAAGAGCAACAAGACTAGTCATCCATGTTTTGAAAAATGCTGAGGAAATAAAATTGGATTTACCTATTAAAAAATTAGACTGATACTGAAATTCAAGACTGAAATCTATAAAATACTTCTACTGAAATAAAATTCATTATAATAAATGTTATTCCTAGTAAGAATTTAAATGCAGATAGTTATATATAACTTATTTAGATTGGTACTTTTTATTAAGTATATTAAAAAATTCTACTTCATATCTTTTTTAAAGTTGACAGTAAAGCCAAATGAACTTGTCACCTAAATTTGTTTCTGTTTTTGGAGGCTACCATGTCTCTGAAAGTCGCTAGTGTGGTGATAGATTCTAAAAAGTGCCTGTTAATATAAAATGTTTGTGAACTTCACCCAGTACATAATTATTTATTGAGTTCTTTAGACTAGGGAGAACAGTATAAAAATTATAAAACCTGTAGTCTTGAGTCATAGACCAGAGTCATCTTGTGCACAGAGTTCAGAGGTCCCTGCTATGTCTTTCAGTTTCAGGTAAAGACATCCTTAACCACAGTGACTGGGAACAGTCTACGTCTTCACACTTCCATAGGAATTAGTACCTTCAGCATAAGAATGTGAAAAAAAACTAGCTTAAGATGTGGTGCTTGGCACATAAACCTTTCCAAGATTGCAGGAATATCACAGTGTGTGAATTTGTCTTGCACTTTTGTAGTCAGCCACTCCTGGGAATATGATATAGGACATATACTTTGTTTAAAATTCATACAATGTATTTTTGGCTTGCAATGAGTACTTTCTGCAATTAATGCAGCAAGCAGCTTATTGTCAAAGAAGTTAAAATAATTGTATGACAATGGTGGACTCTTAAAAGAATTAATTCATACTAACGCTGCTATAAAAGCAAATAGCAAAAATTTGAACATTTCAATATATTTTCTAAAATATTAGCAAATGTGCTTTAGAAAAACTCTGTAGAGATTGGTGTAAAAACAGAAGTACTATGCTGATATGCTTTCAGCCATATGTTATGTTGTTTTATTTTTCAGCACATGTCATCAACAGTTTTCTTCTGGTATGATCAAAGAACCATACACATTCACTCAAATAAGGTATAAAGAAATCTGTGCTTCTTTTTTTCTTTAGTTTTCAATTCTTCATTTTGTCTGTTCTCTAAACAAGAAACCAGGAGTGTTCTCATGGCTAAGATGTGTATCAATTAAAAGTGAAGTATGTGCTCTAGAAACACTAAAAACTTCAGCATCTTTCAGATATGTATATTAATGGTAGGAATCTGATTGCACTCCAGGGAGATACTTTCAGTTGTCACAAAAGGAAAAATACATATACAAATAACTGGATTAAATAGAAGTAACTATTTTGGGTTAGCGAACTGAGCTTGTAATGGCATTCCTGTATACACTCTTAGCTTTCATTACTGGTTAGAGGAAAACATTACTATATGGACTTGTATTTTTCTGGCTGGTCTCCACAAGTGCATCAAGATGAAAGGAACTTCCATTTCTGAAAGGACTTACAGTAATGGTGCAAAATCTCCTCATACTCACTAGTGCCAAAATTAGAGATTGATGCAATAACATAAAGTCACCAGACATATTCTACCAACATTTTCCTGATGCCATGAAATTTCATAAGACAATTTGTACTAAGATGGAAAATCTTTCCAGGATGCTGGTTATATTCATTATAGCCAGTTTGCACTGGAACACCCATACCTTCACGTCAGGGAGAAGGAACAGCCTCATGGAGGGGTAACTACTTTCCATACTTTGCATGTTAGATACTGAAAAATCATTACTTTGGCCAAAAAGTTATCTACCAGTGTTAAAAGAATGAGGATTTCTCAGAGCCTTTGTTTAAATGCACCATTCAGATTCTTCTTGGATGCCCTGTGATCACCTCCCTTCAGAGAACGAAGGTTGTATGGAAACTTCTTTCTGCAACTAAAAAATCAAAGGTTGCGCAATAAAAAATTTGTAGACACTTTGGCAGATCCACAATGCTGAATGTGTGCCCTAATCTCCAGCATGTGGAGAAGGTTAAGGGAAAGAAGCATGAGCCTTGCTTTCTTGCTTTCATACCAACCCCACTTGTAACTGTACTCAGCACAGTTCAGCACTCTTGCAAAGCAGTACCAGAGCTGAATTTGTGCTATGTGCTATGTCTATGCACTATTGGTACTCTGCCCTTATATTTCTAGTTGTGGTTGGCAATGTGCCTACAGAGGAGATGTGTTTTGGCCATGTTGATGTTCACAACAGCCAATATGACAAAACTATCTAAAAAAAAATAGCGTCAAATGCCTAAACTGTCCAAAAAATTTTTTCTCTTAGTAACGTGCCACTATTTGACTTCAGAAAGTCTCAGGTTTGTGTGGAATAAGCATGTCAGCTTCTCTAGATCTGCCACTACAGAGGTACTGCTTAGTCCATTTAGGACGACTATAAGCAGATGGAGTGTGTGTGTGCATGCCATGGCCACAGCAAGCTTGGAGCAGAGGCTCCTCCTGTTACAGCTGTGCAAGTGCTCAGCTGATTGATCATGGATTTAGAGAGTAACATGAGAGCAAGATACAAGGTGTGCGTGTCTAAAAACATAATGCACAAATGCATCATCACAGGGCATGAAACCTTTTCGCAGGATCTGAGACCAACACTATTTTGTAGATTTGGTGCTAGCACAGACTTTTTAAAAATTAAGTTGAGAGTTTTATGACAAGACTTGAAGCTGACAATATAAGAAAAATACCAAGTCGTGCAAAGTTGGTGTTAAAATTATAAGTACCAACAGTGTCATGCTGAAATCCTCCCTTCACCAATGTCAGCAAGAGTTTTACTAAGGACCTGAGAGGGCAAAGGACTTCAGGTTATGTTTTTACAGGTGATATAAAACTATGTGAGTCTTGACCTGCTCATTTCACCTTGCCTACTAGATACCTGGAAACTTTTCAGTGATAGCATTTTTAAACTAGAAGAACTGTTTAAATGCAAGTTTCTTAAATACTGAAGACCAGGCATACCTACATACCTACATATATATGTCCAGCCACAGAAACTGCAATTCTCTTTAAAAATAAAAAAAAAAGAGAAAAGAAAATCACATTTAAAAAAATATAGAGAAAGTGTTCAGCACAGATAGACAAGAAATGGGATCTAATATATAGCTTCTGAAAAGAACAGAGAAGTTAACCGAAGGATCTTGGCAATGTTCCAGTTCTAATGATTTAATTTTAGCTCTCTGAATTTCTTCTGTAATTTCATATAGATATAGAATTTTTCAATCCCTGTCCTAAGATGATGTGTAGATATGCTGTTCATTAATGAACAATGCCATTTTCCACTCAGGCAAAACTTAAGTCATACATAAAAACTTATGGATTTTATCAAATTAGCTATTAAGAAAATGCCTTAATTCCAGCTTAGTCATATGTAACTTCTCAGATAGTTTCACTGGTAAAAAGGATCATGGTTCTCTAAAGCTCTACTTCTCTTCAGATTAAATATCTGAGATTTTGATATTATGATACACAGCAGTGGTATCTTTTGAATCAAATAAAAGGTATGTTTATCAGATGACTACAAAAGGAATTGTGTTACTGTAGGTGAAAATTTCATATCACTAACATTGAACAACATGTGTATCTATCAAAAAAAAGAGAACAGTTTTTCCTGAATTTTACTCTGTCACTGGGTACATTTTTTTTTTCTGTTCAGCCTTTACTGAGTACATTATAGATTTCTCTAGGGAGCACAAAATGTGTTTTTTTAAGTAAACATGCAATGCTTTGATAAATAAAAACATTCAAATGAGATTGCTATTGGGGGGAAAAAATCTACTCAGTTAAAACTCTTGTTCTATTGTTTAGGATAATAATAAAACCCTTTATCCCAAAAGACTGGAACAAATTGTGGCCATACTGCAGAGTTCTAAAAAACTAAACTGCCATATTGAATGTGTTCCCATAAGCTAATCAGAAAAAAAAAAAGAGAAATTGTCTACAGCATACTGAGTGATCAATATTTTAATGTGGTAATAAAAAGAATCCTCAACTCTTCAGTAAAAATATTCCTGTATCACAGACATTCACCCTTTACTCATTCAATAGGAAACAAAGCAACCTCTAGTACAAACAAACCATCTTTTGAATATTGACCTGTGATGGTAAATTTCAGACCACTGCTTGAAATGGTCTTAGCTAACTCCAGAGAATTGTTTTTACCCAAAAACCTATACTTCTTACCTTTTACTGTTTTAAATTACACCTTGAAATCTTATGGCTGTCCAGAGATTTGTCTTTATGGAGATAAACACCCAAATATCTACTTTAAAGTGAAAGCCTTATTTTTCAGCTTTAAAACCCAGGTTGTAAGCCTAGTACTACAAGGCAATATTCACTATTCAGCAGTGCCTGTTATCTCCAATGGGCTCCTTGCAATTAATTTGAGACTGCTCTGTAAGTGGAAGATGCAGCATACATTTTTACATGCATTTCCTGTGTACTGTACTAGAAGTGATAAAGCTGATGTTAAATGTAATGTTGAGCAGGAGAGAGAACTTCAAAAATATAACGTGTAGTAGCCCCATTGCAGTTGCCTGAGGCAAGGTAGTTTATAGCACTATAGATTTTACCCTTGAGAAAAATAAAATGAATAAATATGAGCTACAAGAATATGAGTCATACACAATAGAATTTGAAAAGTTTAAATAACTAAATAGGAATTAGTCAGCTTCTAGATAAGTGATAGTACCTCAAAATCCTGAGAGATCTCTTCCCCAAAATGACTTTCACAGAAATCTAAGTCCACCACTTTCAGCTGGATTGTGAGTTCCTAAATCAGGAGATCTGACCTCAGCAAGTTTGTAAAGGATACCTAAATCATTAACCTAACAATCTCCTAAAAGTCCAGCAAAGCATTTAGGCATGACCCTTATCATAATTGAGTAGTATTGTAGTGATTAGCTGCCCTGAATTAATAGCACAACTCATGGGCTCAAAGTTAAGTGAATACTTACAGCATTTTACAGACTCAGTTTCAACTATCAGATCAGTTTCCCACTGCTGCTTTTCACTACTGCTGTGGTTATTGTGAGACTAGAACAGGTGTAGATGTCTAAGAAATCCCTGCTAAAGCCAAGGGGCACACAAATTGCATGCCTTTCTAGGGTTCCTGAATTTACATATGTAACCTTGGAGCCTCTTTCTGAAATATAATAAATAAGTTACAGATTCCACAGCCCTGTAATGCCAATTACAGCAAGTATTTTCACACTTCTTTAACCAAACTGAAAATAAATTGTTCAAAGCCAGACAGTGAGTGGTGAAGCTAGTATCAAGCTTTTGCTATCCATTTATTTGATCCTCACTTTGCTTTGCTATTCAAAGCAAAAAGATTCAAAGATTTAAATATTCTTGTTTGACAAATCAGACTTTGGGCTGAGGTTATTGCATTTAAGATAATCTACTCTAGGTGGAGTAGTTCTAAAATTCTTTTCTATTTTTCTTGGGCCTTTAGTTTCCAGGACGGGAAGTAGGTGATGAACGTTTTCACTTGGAAACATAGTATCAATTTGTAGAATTCCCTAAGTGAAAGAATGTGCTACAAACCTCTCCCTCGAGAATCCAGAGGAAAAGCACATCGTGTTGGACGGGGGTATGGACAGTCTTTGTTCAAGTGTGCTTCTACATACTATCTGTTACCAGAACTGCCCCTCCATCATCAGCTCTTTCTACTTAAAATGCTGATACCAGTGCATTGTCATGAGAATCTGCATTCTTCTCATGACACACGTTGTGAGCTCTAACACTTTATTATATGAAATAGCATTCTAAACATTAGAATCCAAGGCGCTTCTATGAATCAATGAGCACTCTTGACCTCCTAACCATACTGCAGTCTGTAATTTGACAGTTATCTCTAGTAGACCCTATAAACTAGTACAATAGATGTGTGCACACTGTCCTCTGATTCAGAGTAATAATCTTTCTACAATTGTGTTCACTGTTGTTCATCTAACTTAAGGGGAAAAAATGAAATTTATCAATGCAATTGAATGAACCTAATGTTTACCTCTCCCTTACCATCTCATATTAAGAAATTACAGAGCATTTTTCATTATATCTGTTTGGCAAAACCAGTCATAAAAGGCTGGTCTAGAAAATAAGTGCAGAACATTTAAACAAAAAATATTCATGGAATTTGGTAGGTATACAATTTTATGAACTGTTTTCTGCTGTGTTACTGTATTAGGAGTCTCAAAGCTTCCTCCAGTTAAGGTTAATTTATTGTTTATATTAGCACATATGCCTTAACAACATAAAGAGCATTTCCCACAGATCAGTTGATAAGATGCAACATAGAGAAGGGGCAAATAGTGATTATTACAGTCTACTTAGTGAAGCTATGACTACAATACTCTACTGCTGAAGTCAGTGAAAAGACACCAGCACAACACAGTCCCAGAAAATGCAAGCTGATCTAGCACAAAAGATTCTTTGTTTAAGAGCAGCAAAAATTTCAAGCAACTATCTGAAGATGCATGGCATAAGAGAATGCAATTAAATAACAAAACAAATCCATTCTAAAGGACAATCATTATAAACCAGGACAGAGACACTTTGTTTTAAGTGTACACAATGAATTTTAAAGATCTTTCTTTAGAAGAGGAGTGGGATGATGACCAAGGAACTAGGGAAGGGCTAAGTCTTACTGTCTAAGGTCTACACTGTGTACTCTCTGTGTTATCTTTGCAGATGGAGATCTGCATAGTCAACATCAAGAAGGGATGAACTGACTGAAGGGAAAGTCGTGTGGAGACAGGAGGATGGTCCTGTTTTGGCTTTGAAGAATGACAGACTGGCAAAGTCTTACGACTGGAATTTTGAAGGACACCATAACAAAGAAAATTAACTTTTGCCTGACTAAGGGTTATTTAAATTGTAAAGTGCACACTCTGCATATGTTAACAAGCTCAATTAATTACATGCTATGACATGTATGACTATTTTACATAACTCACTACCTGTATCTGCTACATCTAATACAGGAGGAGGGGAATAAGATTGGACTGTATATAAGAAGGGTAGAAATTTCACTTAGGAGGAAAACCCAAAAAGCCTTGAGACAGAGGACTGGCTACTCTCCTCCCTCTTCTTCTGACCAGTGTAAATTTCTAATTATTATTACCCAGGTTAACACAATGTTACTGTTATTGTTAGAGTTCTATCCCAGCTAATGCATTTGTAAACAGCAATTCCTAATCTGTATTTCTGTTGCTTCAATAAACTGCAATATTTGTGAATTTTTGCTACCAAGGCTCTTGTATAATGTGACCAGACCTATAGTGCCAGATTGGTTCATCACACTATTCATGAATCTGTGATTGCACAAGTTCTTATTGAACATGACCTGACCTATAGCATTGAATTTGTAAACTACATTATTTGTGAATCTGTGGTCATGGAACATCCTATTGGACGTGACCAGACTTAATAGTGCCAAATTAGTTCTAATGAGAAATTAAGCTCAGTTTGCACCCAACTCTTCTGAACTCTGAGGACCAGCTGGAAAGCAAGAGTGTTTATTTTCTGCCAGATTTCTTAATTTTAATGCAAAAGAGGCCAATAAAGTATTATGGAGGAGTGACACATTTGATGGATGACTGGGTTCTGAAAAAATCTATTATCAATTACTTTTTAGTGTTTGGCTCTAGGCCAGTAATTTTTATTTGAACAGGCCACATGTTAGCATGGTTTTGATTGCAAGAAGTGAGTGACTGTTCTTAAACGGGATACTATTAATTTGCTATCTTCAACTTTATCCCTCATTTTTCTGATAGTGATTCTGTTATGTCAGGTGCTGTTTTAAAATTAAGGGGGGGGGAGGGGGAAGCCATTTAAAAAAAGTTTGTTTGTAACAGTAAATTACTCTCTGTTTTGTTTTCAGCCAGCTCAGATCAAGTTCAATCCAATACATCTTGCAAGTTATTCTGAAAGTAAACAATTTAACTGCCCCTCAAATTTAGCCCAAATCAGTTTGACTCTGTGGGTTGTATCCTTTCTTTCTTTCATACCAGTGTTCATCCAAAGCAGTGCTATATAACCTGATGGAGTCACTTGAGCTACAAGCAAGTAGGGAGTAAATCTCCATTCATTGTTTCCTTAAGTAAACTTTACAGAAGTTCATGAGATCACCCTATTGAAAGGATTTGTTATCAGGAACAAAATGTCATTGTTTACCTTTCAGACAGGTGTGGGTTAAAGGGCTGGCTGGTACCTGGAGTACCTGGAGTGACAATCACTGCATGTATATACAGTTATAAAAATAGAAGGAGTCCTTCAAATAACAAACATTTCCTCATTACTTTCTCTAGTTATGGTTTGTGAATATCCATTTAGTCAGTACCCAGTGAAGAGAACTGCATTGTTTGTGTTCAGTTTTCATGGAGACCAGACTCTGACCCCAACTATAAAGCATACCTAGAAGACAGGACGGAGTCTCCCACTTAGAGGATCCACTCTTCAGACAAGGCTGTAACATAGGAAGCGTGAATTATCAACTCTCCAAGTCTGTGTGAACAGGAATAACAGAAAGGTAACCTCATATGTGGCTTTGACATAATCTGATGTCTTGGCAATATTTCTCTGCATCACTACAAAATATGCATATAAGCTACAAAAGCCATTGCTGACCATTTTCTGAAGAAATGACTCCATGGATATGTTCATGTCCAGGTCACGAATCTATAAAGGATTTATCCATTAAACACAGACACAGAATGCATTAATTGATTCTCAAAATCCATGTGCTGTTCAAAAGTTTCAATGCTGAAATACACTAAAAATTCAAAACTGCCTGCACTGAAAGACAGGGAACTCACATTTCAACTACTGGACTTACTTGAAGAACATCACTATTTCCATTCTGAATAACAACTGGAGAGGAATTCTTCTTTACTTTCCTTAGGAAGGAAAAGTGTGTTTAGAAAATAATCCTGGTTGTTCATCAGATAAAAACACACTGCCATAGAATTAGTTTTCCATGGGTTTAGAAGAAAAATATATATTTACAGCAGCTATTTGCTGAATTCAATCTCTGCTAAATGCAATTATCTTTGTCATATAGGAATTCCATAGCTACTATAAGAGGTGTGTACATCTTAGTTTTGAATGATGCTCCTAAGGAAGGTCTGAAGGAAATTGAGCTGCCTCACAAGACATAAATCTAAACTCCTGATTCCTGTGCTGATAGAGTCTGCAGTACAATGACAGCTTGTAATTCAATTTCAATATATAATTAAAAATTAAAAGAGAAATGGCATCTGCACCTTTTCAGAGCAACTAGGAAATTTGCAGTACAGGACGAGAAAAGGAGAAGTACAAAATCCTATTTTCACTCTTTAAACACTGAAAATAAGTAAAAAATATTTTTTTGAGGTTCTGTATTAGATAATTTTGTGCTGCTCAGTTTACTTAGTTTTGCCAAAGTTAATGTTAATAGAGCCACTATAAAGAACATTAAGCTAAAGACATACTATATCCATTTAGAATTAATTTTCTTTCTTTTGGCCTCTTACCCTTGAGTATGAAGTACCCTTTTCTCATCCTACTTAAAGCACTTTGAACGTGTAGAATTAAATTGGTTTGTGTAGTTCTCTTGCATGTCAAAATATAAACAATTTGAAAATGCTAAGTTCCAAAGTGGTGGTTTCTCTTTCATCAAAATTGTATTACAAAAATTTCCTTTTCAACTTAGTATTTACTTTGGAAAAGCTAGTGTTTTGAAAAATGCAGAATAATATTTATTGCACCTAGGAAAACATGAGTTAAAGAGTTAAAGAACTGGGTTTATTTATTAATCAATGTGTGTCAGAGTGCGAAACAGTGACATTTGCTAATGGTATTGCAAGGGCTGAGAGAACTTTCTTTTCATTCAAGGCCACAGACTACATCTTGAGTAGCAAGAAGGAATGCTAAGTTCATTCACCTCATCTTCTAATATGGTTAGTAAACTCCTAACATTGCAGTAAGCAACAAAACCTGGTTAGAGAGATTGAAAGCTGAGGTAGCATGATAGGCCATGTGCTCTACTACAGTTATCACTCCTGATAAGGAAATCCTTGTTCTTTTACTGGGGGTCAATGCAAGAGAGGCTCTGTTGTGTGAGTGGTTGATTTCCTTGTTATAACTCTGGATTTTAGCACTTAGACCAGCCCATATATTTTCTTATAAAACCATCTGATTAGTTTTCTGTAAGCTAAGAAAATGTTGTATCTGATGTTGCAAATCAAGTGGTGGATTTAAAGTTACTGAGACTAAGGTGTTTCCTATGAATAAATGCAGTATGAAACACTAATCTTATCAGGGATATAACTTGTGATGTAGATGCAATCTGACTATAAGGTATAACTGTAAGAAAATGCTTTGTTCAGGTCTGGTTTTGTCAGTTCAAGACTTATTGCCTTTATTTCATGTTTATTGCAACTAAGAGTATTACCACAAAATGTGGAATAAGCAGCCTTTTAGCCATATGCATTTAGCAAATGTTCCAGGTGGGCCTAAGGACTTCAGTCGCTCAACTAGGTAGTACTCATATATTGAACATTATAAAAAGGCTTAAACACAACTTAATGACATCACAGGGCTTTTTGAGGCTTCTCTGAGAGAGTTAAAGTTTTCCTCCTAAAGAATTTGTTGTGGTTTGGCCATGGATAAAAATATTCATTACTGCTAGTTCACAATTTTAATGCAGAAAGAAGCACTGACTAGGAAAAATTAATTGCAAATATCTGCCTGAACCATTTTGCACCAAGTAAGTTTGCAAATACAGGTTCTAGTACAGGATAACTAAACTATTATTCTTCCTGCAGAAAAGAATGTCAGTACTTTAACACAGGTTTTCCTACCACATACGAAGTGCAGTTCTTGTAAGCAGAACTGTGTCATTGCAAGAATTCTGCATATAGTGAATCAAGCAGAAGTAAAGATCATAATCCAAACCACCAATGCCTATAAAAGAACTAAATAAAGTGCAACTTTGGCAATGTAAAAGAAAAAAGACTTCAATGAGAAATAGTTTGGAACATGGAAAATTCTTGTTTTGCAAGGCAGCTACATATAAATTGGTATATAAAAAATTGCATTATGCATAGTACCATAAATTCCCTTAATGTGCTTACCAGCAACCACATATCCCGAAGGTCATTAATGACTAATTGTGAGTAGGGAGTGTTTCAAAAACTTGCTGAGACAGGGTCACTAGATAGCACTTGTAAAACACCAGATCATAAACTGTGTGTCATGCTGCTACATTCTTCCACTAGTAGAAGAATGTAACTGACTTAAGACCATTATTAAAATTTTCAAGCAGAGAAAACTTAGTTTCAATTCAACTAACAACCTCACTGATTTTATCTTTCTGAAAGCTAAGAAGAGCACTTGTTACACAGTGAACTTAAATATGTGTAGAGATACAAAATTTACTCTGGGGCATTCTGAACTGATCATCAGTTTAACACTTTATTTTTATGAGTGTCTGTGCCTCTGTGTGTGTGTGTGTGTGTGTGTGTGTGTGTGTGTGTGTGTGTGTGTGAGTATACACCTGAGAAAGTATGGTGACCTTGTAACTTGGTCCCAAAATAAAGTGTAATAAGTTGCGGTGCTAGGCACAACGGTCTTGGTCTTCAGCCACAATCATTCCAGACAGGGAATATGTGGGGTTACATATAAAACAGCCTCAGGACCCATTCTTAAAGGTCCTTTAGTGCTGTTAACATCTGTACTAAGATTATGATATGACTGTAGGGAAAAAAAAAAGAAGAATCATAGGAGTCTGAAAGTGGGCTAGAAAATCTTAGGGGGAAAAAGTGTTTTTTCACTTATTCAATTAAATACGTATTGTTCTGTTCACTTCAGACTCTAAAATTTGAATGCAATCAAAAGCAGGCTAGTTCTGAACTATTAGGACTGAAATAACCAGTTGCTTTTCTTGACAAAAGAATGGAAGTGATATTTTGCAACCTCTGGCTCTGCTGAGATATTTTATAGGGGTTTTTTTACACCAGTAAAAACTCAGCACACTTACTGTGCATACAAAACTGCCTAAATATTTCTTGCAGTCAATTCACTCATGAGAAATCATTAGCAATATGTGCAAAACATTTAAAATCTAGCTTCTCGACTTCTAAGGTAACAGTACAGGTTATATAACCTAGCACAAAAGATTTTTCATAAAAGGAAAAAACAAGGAACTTTAAATACAAAACAGCCCATATTTAAAGAGCCATCAAAGCTATGTCAGAAGTGACAAAAGATAGGGAAACAGAATGACAATGACATTCTGATCTTAATTCACATAATTTAAAAGTGGCAAGTTATAGCACACTTCCTCTTAAACTTCTGAGTCTCATTGATTCTGACAGAATGCTGTGAAACAGTACAAAAATAGACATTGATTAGTTACATAAAGAGTTAAGTATATGGATATAGATGTCTTGCTAAAGCTTTGCAAACCAAGCTCTGCCTTACTTTTGGCTACACAAGTTCACTTAAGACCAATGGGCAAGCAAGACCAAACACTGGTAAAGCTTTAATGAACATTACTGGTAAACTGACTGGCGCAAGAAGACCAGAGATGGCTTTGACCAAAAAGCTGTACTCTTTTGACTTTAGGTTTGGGGCTCTGTACCTAATGCCAGACTCATGCAGGGCAACAGGGAACAATTAATCCTGCTGTTATTTTCAGAACTCAGTTTCTTCAGATATACAATTTATTTTATAACTGGGGTTATACCTTGTCCACTTTGTGGATTTGATAGTGATATCCACTGTAAACACCCATCAGCTGTCTAAAGGTGCTTGTAACTCTGCAGAGTGAATTGTCCTGTTCCTGCACAGCTTTCACACTCTCAGTGACAGCCACTTAAGCGTTTCTAGATTTGGCAGCCATACTTCTGAATGTCAAGACTTGGTCCAGGCATATGGGGATTGTCCTCTATTTCAGAGGAATTGGAAGTGCTCCTCTGTCTAGTGAGCAGTGCTCATGATTAATTTTTTAAAATCACTTTTAGTGCTGGAAGATTTAGACATGTGAGAAGCAGCATTTTCATCATTAGGCAAGTGTTCTATAATGAAATCTTTAAACAATATTTAGAGGTCTAAATCCCTATGGAAATCTGATTATGACCTTGGTAAATATAAAATTACAGCAGAAACTACACATGTAAGTAGGCTGGAGGCTGAGTACTGCAATATGTAATGTGTAGATATTTTTGGTGGTACAAAAACAGAAGGTGACAGAAATGGACATATTTTGGCCCATTTTGCACTTGCAATTTTAGGGAAAATCTTTTTTCAAAAGGATTAAGAATCTGTGTGGCAAACTGCTCCAGAGGCTAGTGATCATAGCACTCACCACAGAGGAGCAGATTTTGGTAACAAGTTCTAGAGAAAGGTGGAATTCCTAGTGTGTACTCTTGCAGCTGAGTCCTAGGCAGCAGCAGAAGATGGATGCCACCTTCATCATCACCAGCACCACTACTGTTCCCCTGGATCAGTCCTTGAAGGTCACTCTGCAAGGCAAAATCTCAGTGGTAAAACTCTGGTGGCATGTCCTGTCAAGGCCTCGAGGTGCTCAGTAGCTGCAGGCCTTAACCAGAGATCTGTAGGCAGTAGAGAATTTACAACCAAACCTGTAAGCATACATAATTTAGCTACCATCATTAGGGTATTAATTGCTGAGTGTATGTTTTGAGATTATATATTTGGTATATCAAAAATGACATGACTAAACCACATCTATTTTGCATGGAGGTTTAAACTGCAACTCATCAGGAATACAAACTGCTTGAAGGCAAATATAAGCATGACAGACACAGAGAAGAAAAAAGCCCCAACAATATATGAGTCTATCCCTCATGCATGTGTCACTGCACAGCATTGTCTAGAGCGGGGCTCTGCAGAAAAATTGTTCTGGGGTCTTTTTAGGACACAGCACTACTACGTGCAAAATCGTTCCTTTTTTTCGGGAGAATGTGTATGGAATCAGGTGTTCACGTTCCAGCTCTTCACTGACAGCCCTGGAGAAAGCATGCGACGCTCAGGCCTGGGAAAACACTTTCTGATGCCTGCTTCCCAGCCTGCAAAACGCAGCAGCCGCGGCTGCTGCAGCGAGACGAAGCCGTAGTTCCTGTCCTTTCCTCGCCGCAGGTCGCTTCCAGGTGTGCGTACTGTACGTTCCAAAACGTGCAGCAGGCAGAGGCCGCAGCCGCCCTGCGAAGCCGGGACAGAACGCCCCGTCGAACACAAACGCGGCATTACAATGGATCATTCAACGACCGGGTCTTGGAGAGCTCCTCTTGCGAGTGGAGAACACCCTGGCCCTGTCACCGCTTCCTCCAGTACA
Source organism: Ammospiza caudacuta (assembly GCF_027887145.1). Lineage (NCBI taxonomy): Eukaryota > Metazoa > Chordata > Aves > Passeriformes > Passerellidae > Ammospiza > Ammospiza caudacuta. Next base: position 33,184,849 of record NC_080632.1, on the reverse strand, counting down.
GGCGGCGCTCCTTCAACAAAGCCGGGGGAAAAAAAAAGAAAAAGAAAAAAATAAGGCAGCAACAAAACTTAAATGACGTCGCATTCGGCGACTGTAGCAGGGCACCGCTCCGCACGCCCAGCAGCACGGGGAGCTGACGGAGCCGTCGGGCGGCCGGGGCTGCCCCGGCAGAGCCGCTGCGGCCCCTCTCGGGCGCTGGGAAAGGCCCGGCCGGGCCGGGCCCGGCCCGGTCCGGTCCGGTCCGGCGGGTCGAGGGCAGGCGGAAGCGCCTCGCCTTGGCGGCAGGGAGCGGAGGGGCAATTCCCCCGCCCGTACACGAGGACAGCGGCGATGCCGTACCCCCCTTTTTAAGGCGACGTTGCCCCTCATTAGCGCCTGTCCCCGCCGGTGCCCGCGGGCGGGGCGCAGGGCGGAGCCCCCTGCCGCCCCCTGCTCCCGCCGCGCCACCGCCCCGCGCGGAGGAGGAGGAGGCGGCGGCGGCGGGAGCGGCGGCGGCGGCGACAGCCGACACCGGCCCCACGTTACTTTGATTGACGGCTGAACAAATGTTTCCCCTGTTCGAACGCCGGCGCCGCGGAACGCCGGCGATCTGCGGGCCCCGCCTCGGGCGGCGGGCGAGCGGAGGCGGAGAGGCGGCGGGGAGCCTCCTGATTGGCTGCGGGCTCGCGGCGCGTCGGAACCCCACGTGGGGGAGAGTCCGGGGCCGCCCCTCTGCCCGGGTCCGCGCGCCCATTTGTTCGCGGCGAAGTGATGGGCATTAGTGCCGAGCGGCGATTAACGGCAGCCCGCCGCCCATTGGCCGCCGCCGCCGCCCTTCATGGGCGGGCCGCGAGGGGAGCGGCTGACAGCGTCGCGATGCTTGATGGGAGAAGTAGTCCCCAGAGCGGCCGCATGCGGGCAGTCTTTGCGTCGGGAGGACTGCGACTCCCAGGGTGCCCCGCGGCGGCGGCCTTCCGGCTGCTGTGAATATGTATCAGAATGTTAATGACGAGCCGCTGCTAAATTTGGTCAAAGGAGTCACTTCGGCAGAGCGTGCTGTGGGAGCGGCGCGGAGCGGCGATCGGGCTGGACCGGGCTGGGTAGGACACGGCTGGGCTGGGCCGGACCACGCTGCGCTGACGAGCCGAGTACGGGGCTCCGCTCTGCGCGTCCCCGCCGCCACCACCGCCACTTCCCGGAGTTTCGAAAGGCGCGGAGGGAAAAAGAGAGGAAAAAAAAAAAAAAAGACATAAATAAAGCTGCCCAGACCGTAGCGTATTTTTAAATCTTTCTCGCTCTTTAAATTTCTTTTTTCAATTAAAAAAAAAACCAAACAAAAGGCGGTCGAGCAGCACTAGCGGGGGAGATGCGGTGCGGGCGGTAGCAGCGAAGACCGGACCGCCGCACAAAAGGGCACCGCACCGCACGCACCCCCGCCGCGGCAGCGGAGCAGCCGCCCGACCGCCGCAGCCACCGTCCCCGCCGGGGCTCCGCGCCCCGCTTCGCCCGGCGCCGGGAGAGCCGCCGGCAGCAGCAGTAAAAGTTTTCAGGAAGGGAGGAAAACTGCCGGTGGGGGGAATCTCCGGTGGAGCGCGCGCCGGCGCCGGCGGAGGGGCTTTCCCCGCCCTCCTCCACCTCGCCCTCCGCCGCACGGGGCTCGCAGCCCGCCGGAGCCCGTGGAGCGGCGGCGGAGCTCGGGAGACCCGGCCGGCGTCGCCCGCTGACCGCCCCCGGGGGATGTGGCAGCGGCCCCCGAGCGTCGCGGACGCCGCCGCCGTCGCGCCTCGCTGCTGCCGGCGGTGCCCCGCCAGCCCCGGGGCGGCGGGGCCGGGGCGTCCCTGCCCGCTGTCTCCGCCGCCGCGCCTGCAGCCCTGATCCCCGCCGCTCCGGCCGCCAGCGCCCCCCGAAGCGGCGTGGATGATCCGCGACCTGAGCAAGATGTACCCGCAGACCCGGCACCCGGTGAGTGGCGGCGGCGGCCCCGCGGGCAGCGCTCAGGCGCGGGCACCGCGGAGTTGTAGCCATTTTCTTATTGTTGTCCGCCGCGTCGCCGTCGCCTCCCGGGGTCGGGGTTGGCTTGTTTGAGTTGCCCTCGCCCGGTGCGCGGCGGTCCCGGCGCCAGCCCCGCGTCCCGCGGCTGCCGGCGGTGCGGAGGGTCCGAGCGGGCGACACCTCTTCCAGCGGCGGTCCCGCACCGCCGGCGGACACGTCGGGGCAGCATCTCGGGCCGTTTGGGGCATCGCGCCTCCGCCCGCGGACGAGCGGGGACCGGGGGGCTGCGCCTCGGCGGAGACCCGGTGCGAGGGCCGCGGTGGGGGACGGCGGCGGGCAGGAGGTGGTGACCGGATGAGAGGGGGCGATTAAAAGACTTGATGTTCCTTGCTTGCAGGCTCCTCACCAGCCAGCTCAGCCCTTTAAATTCACCATTTCAGAATCCTGCGATCGGATTAAGGAGGAGTTTCAGTTTTTGCAGGCTCAGTACCACAGGTAAGACTGCCTACTTTGCCCGAGCCCCGCGCAGTCTTTCCTCTCGCCGTTTTCCGCGCCGCACCCGGAGGGACGGCGGGGCGGGGGCCCGGGACCCCTGGCGGAACCGGGAGCGGGGCGGACCCACCCCAGCCAGGCGCTCCGGGCCGGCTCCTCCACATCCCGCTCCGCTCCCGACCCTGGGGACGAGGGGCTCCGGTGGGCCCCGAGCCGAGCGGATTTTCTTGTTTTCCCCGCGCTCCGTTTTTGTTCATGTTATTTTATTTTATTTTATTTTGTTTCTTTTGGTCTTTTTGTTTACTTTTGGGTGCGGAGTGGGGGAGGGCGGGTGTTGATAGAAAAATATGTGTCTGGTTGGCCTCGTCCGCTGCTTTTCTTCGAAATGCCGCTCAGGACAGGCATCTTGTCTTGGCTCGGCCCCCTCGCGCCTTTCATTGACATGTCAAGTGCTGATAACCTGGAAGTGAGGCGGCGAGCTGTTTCATTATCCTTAGGTGGAACAGCGCTGTGTCCTCAAAGTGACAAGTGACTTCTGGCAGGATTGTTTAGCGGGCTTCAGAAAACCAAATAAACACTCGAGGCGTTAGTATTTACCACGGTATTCATTAAATTACACGTAGTATTGTGCTTGCAGTTCTGTCATCAGTAATAGCAAATAGCAAAAATTCAAATTCACAAGTTTTTCTTGAAGTGGTGATGTGCGTGTGATTCTTCTGTGGGTCGAGTAAAAGAAAGAGGTGTTTCTAAAACACCTAAATAAAAACTCTGAAACCCAAATTACATTTTTGTTAGTAGCTTTTCAAGCTTAACTGTTAAAAGATATGAACCCTGCGTGCTTCTTCTGTGAACCAGTGTCAGTGTTTAGTTTTTTTTGTCAGAAAAATAATTTTCTGTGGATACCACATGTGTGTCTGCAGTTCTTTTAGGAGATGAGGATGCTGCATGGTATCCTTTGAAAATGGAAAAGTGCAAACCTCCATCCTAAACTCCCAAGCAAGAACTGGAATACGCATTTTTGTTTGGGTAGTGGAGAAAAGGGGAGCAGCCGGTGCTCAAGAGAATGTCACTTTAGTGTTATGAAGTACCCATGCTTTTTCCTTTTTGTGTCTTGAACAGTTTAAAGCTAGAATGTGAAAAACTGGCCAGTGAGAAGACAGAGATGCAGCGACATTATGTCATGGTAAGCAAGCTGCGTAACAAATTCAAAATGTCTATTAGCCTGGCATACTGAGACTGACATACATTCGGGTTGCTGGAGGCAAACAGGAAGATTGTAGTAGCGCTGCTGTTGTTGAGGTTGCATCAGTGCTTCCATTATAAATCAGTAGTTTCTGGGGTCTTTTAACTTCTTTGCAGTGGTCAGTATCTGTGTGAAGCTGGCTTTTTAATCCTTTAAGCAATTGAGCATGTTTCTTCCAAATGCTAGTAAATCACTTGTCAGCCCTTTCAAGCTGTGTGCAAGTTCCATAGTGCGCCTGGGGATGATGTTTTCTTTTGCTGACTTTTTTGCTGACTTTTCCCAGTGGTCATGGTTCTGTAAAATGGTTCTGAAAAGTATTTTTTTCTGTGATGGCAGTAAGACAAAATTGTACGTAAGTGCATGCAAATCCAAAGTCTGCTTTCTAGAAGAACTGTTGCTCTTCGGCAGCTGAATCATTGTTTCATTAAATTGAGAATGTCAGTGATCTCAGCTGTGAAAGGGATTTCCTCAGTTGTTGTGGTCTGCCTGGTTAAATTATGTGCATAGAAAGATGTTTCTAAACAGGTAATTGTATGATGGATCATGATAAATCTAGAGGAACTCTTGATATCTCTCCTCTTGTACATCTCTGAGGGATTAGCCATTTTCCATATGCACAAGACAAGTAATACTCTTGTATACACAGAAAGAGTAAATAACCTTGAAAAAATCTTAAGGGAGAGCACAAGCAAATTGTAAGGCTCGCAGTTGTCATTTTAATGCCTGATATGCCTAAGTCTTGGAGATTGTTTGGTATTAACGTTGCACTGAAAAGAGTTCCCTGCAGTACTGGGGCACAGCAGGACGTACTTAGATTGGTGTGTCTGCTCTGGCCCTGAATTTCCATGCTCTCTCCTTTTTTTTTTTTAAATACCTGCCATTTAATTACAGGAATTTTTTGCGTTCTTTTTTTTTTAATTTAAAATATCGAATTGGTCTGTTAGACATTGCTGATTTATATGTTTATATGCTTGAAGCACTTTGGGTGTTTTTTTGGCATGTTTTATGTATGCTAGTGAATAGAATCTTCACAATTTTCTGCTTTTAATCCTTGACTCTGCTTGCGATTTTTTTTCATTATTTTGTTGTCTGTTTTTGCCTTATTTTACAGCTTTTCTTTGTAAATGTGACGTGAAACAATGTAGATAAAGCAAAAAACAAAGTTTATTCGGAAACACACTCTTTGCAGTTCCAGGAACTCTTCAAGGCAAATTAATGTGTGTAGGTTTGCATGTCTTTGTACAGATGATGTTTCAGTCAAAGTGAATTCCAAAATAGTTTTCACAATTGCAAAGTCTAATAGAGTAATTTTCTTTTTTCTTAGTATTACGAGATGTCCTATGGGCTGAATATAGAGATGCATAAACAGGTAGGTAAAGAATTACTTTTGTTGTAAGAATGCTCTGTATAATTTCTCCTATCAATCTTAAAACACACATATTCTGTGTGACTTGCTTTAATTGCATGCAGGAGTGCATCAGAAATTTTTTTTCTTCACCTGACCCTGAATCTTCTGTCTTATGTTTGGTATGCAGACTCTTTGTAGGTTTTGGTCTTGTCTGCCAGTTGTGCATAATTTGCTTGACTTTCCATATGCAATTTTTGCACATGCAGGCATTCCTATACTTCACAGGGAGAGTGTCTGTGAGTATGGATAGGTTTGTGGGCTGTATCTTCTTTACTGTCTGGTCTCAAACCCTCGGGGTTTATCTTTTGGGATATGTGTATTAGGAAGGGGAGCATGTGTGGAAAAAAATGGATTTTTTGGTTAACCTAGGGTGATTTAAGCTGGAGCTACAAATGCTGTTGATGTTACAGCCATTTTGATATTTCCCTCTGGCTGCTTACTTGGACTTCTGTCCAGAACTAGTGTGCTAGTATCTCAAACACAAAGGAGTAAATGATCTTTCTGTGATGGTGTAAGTATAGAATCATAAAATGCTTTGGGCTGGAGGGGACATTAAATATTATCTGGTTCCACCCAACCCTGCCATGGGCAGGGCAACTTCCACTAGATCAGGCTACTCAAAGCCCTATCCAGCCTGGCCTTGAACGTGTCCAGGGATGGGGCATTGTCAGCCTCCCTATTCCGGTGCCTCCCCATCTTCACAGTAAAGAATTTATCATAATATCTAAGCTAAACCTGCCATGTCTTCAGTTTAAGGCCATTTCCCTTTGTCCTATCACTACGTACCCTTGTCAAAGACCCTTTAGAGCTCTCTTGTAGGCCCCCTCTAGATACTGGAGAACTGCAATCAGTTCTGTGCCTTGAACTCTAGCACTCAGGCCAAGATTAGCAAGAGATTACTCAGCTAGAGCATGCTAATGTAAATTAGAGTTTCTTATTTGATAATGTGTGTTTTTTAACCTTCTCTAGAGGAGAATGAATTGAACATCTGACCTCTTTTCCAGTGAGGGAACTTTTTATGTAGTGGAGTTTAATACTGACAACTCATTTTAGCAAATGGTTGAGCAATTCACCAGAGTTGCTGGGGAGCATAAACTGCAGAAATAAAGAAATGATTGGATGGGAAAAGAAAGATCACCTGAAAATTGGTTTGTATGTGCTTCTGTTCCAAGTTAGGGATTTGGAATTTCTCTGGGTTTGGAAATAGAATTTCTTTATCTTGTTGATCTTTATCAACAGACTTTGAACTCAAAAACTTTTTCATGTTATTTATTATATTTTGTATTCCATTAGCACATCAATGCCACAGAACTGATTTGGGCCATTTTTGCTAGATGGCATACATACGAACACACTGGGATTTCCCTTCTCAAAGCATTTGCAGCTACATTTTGCGTTCTACAGCTCCAAACTTATGGAACCCTGTACATACACGTTATTTTACAGACATACATAGGTCTTTTGAATTCTGTGGGTCCTTCTCACAGGTACTGTTAAGACTCAACAAATGGCTGACAGGAAAAGGCAGTGATTGCAGAGATCAGATTGTATGCACATGCTGACTCTCTGGACCTGATCCTTGTTGTGTGTGCGGTTGGAAAGATTGGTCACTGAATCTAAGAGGTGTTGGGTCTGTTCTCAAATGAATATCCAGATTGTTTCAGGCCCCATTAGAGTAAAACAAAAAACAAAATAAAACCAAACAAATCCTCAGTCAGTAAAGCTGTAGATATGGAAACAATTCACAAAGACCGGAGTCTTTACAGGCCACCTACGTAGCAAATTCTTACAGGCGTTTTAAAGCTAGCATTGCAGTCAAACTTGTTTATATTTCTAGATACCCCATTTTTACAGTGGTGCTTTAGACTTACACTGACAGCACAAAATTCTTTGCAACAGAATCAGCTTGCAAGTGCAATGTGTAATGGAATTATATTAAGCAAGGGGGAAAAAAAAACCCCACAGCAAAGGACTTTAAACTTCTAATTTCTAAACATTTTACTTCAGAAATTTTATACATTTATGGTGATGGAGTCGTCAGTGATACTCTGCAGAAATTAAATACTTGGTGACAACTAAATGTGGGGATTACAAAGCACTGGGTTTTAATTGAACACCTTTTCCCAACACCATTAATTTTATTCAAGTTTTAAGTATTGTACTTTCATGCAAAACACTGAAATATTTTGTCAGACGATGAATCAAATTAGTTGTGGCTAAGAAACTTGTTCACTCACATTCTTAAAACTGATATCAATTTCCTGTCTTTCATATCTCCCTTTCTATTGACACAGTGTTGTATTTTTCCTTTTTCCTCTTGCCTCAGCAAATGCAAAATATTACCATTTTTCATTATGATCACGGTATTACGGTCCAGTTGGATATTTGTGTAGATGGCATTGATTGCTTCATTTGATGTGTGTGAAGCTGTTTTAGTCTACCACCTTAAGTTCCCTTTTCCTCCTCTCCCATCTTTGAATTTCACTCGGCTGAAATTGAGCAATTCACCCTTTTTTATTTTCCTTCTCCCTTGCCCCCCCAGCTTTCTAAATTCAATCATATAAAAAATCCTGAGGGCAGTTTATCACATTATGAAATACAGACAGCCCTGCAAACCACCTACTTATTATATTTTCTTTCTTTTTTTCACTTTAGCACAGAGGCATATCTGTCTTTATTTGTTTTTCTGGGCAGACAGCCTTGGTTCCTCTCGGGTTCTTTTCCAGATGTACTCAATGGATGCCCTTGTAATGGAAAGCAGGCAATAATGCGGTGAAGTTGCCCTTCGGCGTAATTGGGCCTAGTTCTCAAGATCAGGTTAGGCTTATTCACTTATTAGATTTGCGTCTCAAAGGGTTCAAGAGCAGGACTCCCTGGAGTCCTTGGAAGTACCCTAGTAATTGGTGGCCCTGATATTTGAAACCTTTGTGTATTTTTCTGTTAAAGCCTCTGTTCTTCTTGGCTGCTTCCAGCCACAGAGTATTTATTTTTAGAGAAATTTTTCACTGGAACAGAAAATGATGTGTGATAGAGTCATGACTCTGTGACTTAGCAAATTGATAAAAGGATAAACGTGCAGAAAGCAGCAGTAGTGAGTGTGCCTGTGTGGCTGGGGGCATAGAGGGGGGAAGAGCATCTCTTTTCCCACCCCTTATGTGATGCTCATCATCAGTCATCCTGTGTTGATTTTGATAGAAGACTATTAAAGTGAAACCTATGGGGAATTTGTCATTCTGAAAGGAAAGCTAATGTAATTAGT